>NC_143567.1:62220000-62520000 GCF_054136105.1 Typopeltis vanoorti | reverse complement strand
AACAAAAAGATCAAAACTATGAAAATAGTCAGAAAAACTTCAGCTGGATTCTTAGTGGAGAACCTATACTTATTCTGGTAGATAGGCTTATACATTGGTTGCTCATAACTATTGTTGTTGTTAGGAAGTAATAACATATACTAAAATATTAATTATAACTTTAATTAATACTTTCCTACATTCCAGCAATGTTAAATTGCTATCATCAGGGATCACAAAAACAATATGTGCACTTACACCTGGCAAATGAGGCTGAAGAAAGGTAACCAAAATAAGCCTAGATTCCAAAATAGAGTCCCTTTAGTAGGCTAGATTGGGTGATCTTGACCATTGGACTGAAGATCTGAGGATGAGTGCTTCCCAAATTTGGAGCAGTATCATGCATCCACATTTAGAGCAGTCTTGTGCACCCAAATTTGTTGAAGTTTGGAAAGGTTTTCAGGACAGAGGCAGATTCGAGGAATAGCCTCTCATATCTGTATTTGCTGCACTGTAAAAGAATGGCCTTCTTCCAGCATATCCTGTGGTGGGTGTCCAAAGCATGGTCAGCAAGTCTTGAGTGGCTGTAATGGTGGAACCAGATATAGTCCTTGTGTTCAGAAATTCTGACACTGGCTGCCCTGACTGTTTGGCTGTAGTAGGACAGTTTGCAACTCCAAGGGACCTGGAAAACAACTGGTAAGTCTAGTGAATGTGGCTGTTCTGGTAGATAAGGGATACCGATTTTTTATGTGGTCTGTAGTGGTTGTAAGGTTGTATTTCCTTAGGATTTTTGTCAATTTTTTAGATGTGTCCCGAATGAATAGTGATAGCTCTTGAGTGAGCTCTGCTCTGAAGGAGGAGGGGAGGTGGGTTGTGGTTAAAGTGTTTTAATATTTTGGGGGAGATTGTAGCCATTGGCTAGGAAAGTGTTGAGAATACTGTCAAGTTTAGTAGTTAGGGCACTGCCAACTTCTGCAATCCACACAACTTCAATCTGTCCTCATAGGGAACATTCCAGAGGCTACTCACCATCTTGGTCACTCAACTCTGAATCCTCTCCATTACTTCCTCATCCCCAAGAAACCCAGAGGATAATGATAATGACTTTTCTAGCATTTTCTTATAGGTCGCCCACTGTTGGTTGCATTTATACTTTGTGTTATCTTTCGTTCCTACCACTCTATGTTCTGTCATATTCTTTATTCTATTTCCTACATTTTTTTTAATGCATGATTCCTGCCATAAATATAATAAAATAATATATAATAATAAAAGAACAAACATTCTGTCATAAATGTAAGATTTTTCTCCATGGAGACTCAAGCCTCGTTGTGTGAGATCCATTTTAGACAATAGAATTTCCTGCATATCACGCCTTGAACCCAATCATATTCTACATGTTCACCATCAGGCAATGCACTCCGTGGTCCAACTTACGTGCAAAAAAAGTCACCTCTCATTTTACCATCTCTGGAAGTTGCAAAAAAAAGAGACCCTTGTTCCTTCCCTTGGTTCTATTGTATGAAAAATCCACTGTCAATCCTGTAAATACCTTTCAACAGTTTCAGTTATGTCATCCCTTTATCTTTCATAAACCAATATCTTACAGTGCATATTCTCAGTCTATTCTCATAACCAACATTGTAGAGCCCTGATATTATTTTTGCTATCTGCTTCTGTACCTATTCTAAGGTTTTCTTAATCTCCCCTGCAAATCCTACTGAGCAAATTACAAGCATATGTTGTTTGATCATGGCTTTATATAATAGAATAATCACTCTTTTATCTCTGCTGGTCAATGTCCTTAGTAAAACAGCAATTCTCTGGGCAAATATCTATTGACTATCATCCCAAGATCCCTTGCCTCCTCTATTTCCTATAGTATAGTTCCATCAATAGAATACAACCTTCTATTGATGGATCCCACTTTTCAAGACCTTATTTAGTTGTAATTCATTTATCCACCTGTCCAGCTCTTTCAAATGCTGTGAAGAACCACAACACTAGCACTATTAATGATAATCATTCCAAGCTTCACATCATCTGCAAACAACTGAATGTCTCCTGCTACAATAATGAGCTTAAAATAGCACTGATTCTATGGGACTTAGTCCAGGACTTTTCAACAGTATGTTATTTCATTTAGTTAGCCATCATTTCATTATAATAGGGTTCACTACAGTTCACATCTACTGTATCTTCATTTTCAATATGATTGTGACATTGATGCTATTTGTTAATTCTTCTAATTTTATACAGAAACTAACATCTGTGGATTCCAGACTTTGACCATCTGTTATTTTTAACCCAGTGCTGAGATCCATAAGTTAAGACTGGGTTGTACATTGCCTCATAAACAATTAGTCACTTGACTAATTTCTCTCTTATTACACATAAATTTGTTCAGCTGACTTGCTAGCATACCTGCTTTCCTTATTCTATTGTCTATTTCCATATTTAATTTGCCATCTTCACTAACAATTGTGTCTAATTAGTTAAAATGTTTTACTCGATATAATGTCCTGTTTACACCACTTCACTGTCGCAGTTTGATCAGCTTGTTATATATGTTATATTTAATCTTGACAGCTTATTATATATGAATTTTTCCAGATCAACAAAACTTAATATAAATCCTTTGTTATATTCCCATGCATTTTCAACTATTTGTATTAAAGTGAAAATCTGATCGTGACAACCTCTATTTGGCCTGAACCCAGATTCTTCTTCTCCAATTTTTCCTACCACAATTTTTACTAGTCTATTCTCAAAACACTGCTTGGAATACTAAATAGGAAAATTCCTCCTGCATACTAGGAGCTCTACTTCAATGTTAAAATTTGTGCAGTCACTGTAAAACTTTTGTACCTTCATATTTGAGAATTTTGGTCAAATATCTACTTCAGCTGCCTTTCCACGTTTCAAATGTTTGATGGTTTTTCTACCTCAAGTATTTATACGTACTCCTGATTGCATTCCTGTTGAATGCTTTCTACTACAGTTCTGTCATGCATATCTCATTTAACAGCATTCAAAAAGTACTCCAGACTTCAAGAATATCTTCAGTTTTTATGTCTCCCTTTATCATCTCTGATTCCTTATATTTTTAAAAAAGTCTTCCCATGACTTGTTTCACTACTTTAAACACTGCTTTGCTTTGTTACATTTTTTTCTTTATTCTCTCAGAGCACAGGCAGACTTACTTGTTACAAACCTTTGAAAACTGGAGAAGTTAGGAGTATCAAGGGAATGAGGACTGAAGATGGATCAAATTTAATAAGGAACAAACACAATCTGAAAGAAAACCTACAAAAAGTAATGAATTTGAATTCTTTGAATTTATTTGGTTACAATACCCTATTCACCTTTTTGAAGATGCATTTCTGGAAATGATCGATTTTGTAGTGTTCAACACTATAAAAAAATTAATCAAATGGCATTTGAATGATAACATGATAAATGGAAATATAGAAATTCTGAAGCAAATAAAAAAAATTAATAAACTTACACTGTGTAAGACTGCTTTCCCTTCACCAACAGACCTATTACACACAAAAATTATTTCAGCAGATCGATGGTGTAAATCTACAAAGAAGCAATATATATACATGAGTATATACACACACAATTATTTTAAGATAAAACAAATTTTTTAAAACTGTTTTGAAAAACAGCTTTAAGTGAAGCATTAATGAGTTATGTATGGATATTTTCAAAATGACAGAATGGTGTTTAAGAATATTTTAAAAATAAGCACTGCATCATTTGTGTCAAGATTGTAAATGAATTGTAATAGAGCTTTTCTGTAGCAATAGTGTTTCTACTGAAACAGCTGGTCCATTCCATTTAGTAATACGTTCTCAAGCCAAATCAGCAATATGGACCAGCTGTTTCAGTATTGAATGTAAGTGTTGAAGGACTACCATAACATAACTTTCATTTGGCTACTGCTATAAGGAAACAAACAAATCACATTCCTGGGTAATGCTTTATGCCGAGTGTATTTTCTCAACTGTGAAGTTTGGGAGAAGGCATAATGGTCTGAAGCCATTTCTCTTGATATAGACTGGGACCTTTGGTTTTAGTGTCCTGGAAAAATGAATGCCAGTAGATATGCAATAACTCAAAATAATGTAATGCTTCCTATAATGTGGATGGCAGTGTTACAGGCAAGACCATGTCTCTTTCAGCAAAACAATGCATTGCTTCATACTGGAAGTGCTATTTTGGCATAGTTTGTAAAAACTTGACTGGCCTACACAGAGTTTTGATCTTAATACAAAAGTACACAGAATTGATGATTACACTATACCACCATAATGCTTATACAGTTTCAGCCTGTCCATGTCTGTTCAGCAGCACTGTGAATAAAGAGAAGGGCATGCACAATATGAAGGTGAAGAAAGGTCACTGGGTCAGAAGCCCCAACTGGTTCTCTGCATTCCTTAATCTATATAATCATCTCCTTCCAGTTATCCACTTCAGTCCTCAAGTAACCCAAGAACATACTGTACAAGTTGTCATGAAAGAATTGTATATTATGAAAATTGACAAAAAACACCTTCAGAATAATTAATAAATCAAAAAAGAAATGAAAAACAATAGCGCAATTAAGTCATTAAAAGCCAACCAAGACAAAATAATAACGAAATTGGATAAAGGCAATGCCACTGTCGTCCTTGACAGGTCAACATACATACTTCAGATGAATCAACTAGTAGCCAATAATAACACATATAAGCTGGTAAATTATAACCCAACAAACAGGATAAAGGATAAAACAGAGGAACTACTCAAGTCCGTCACTTCTTGGCCACCGGACATGGTTAAAAAACTCAAACCCCACTATGCGCCCCCGCCCCCCCAGAATATATAGGGTCCCAAAAATACACAAACAAAATGTGCCCCTTCGACCAATTGTGGAAGGAATAGATAGCCCCAATTACCACTTAGCCAAGAAATTAGCGTCAATACTCAAGGAGTTGGTAGGTCATTCCCCCTATTACATAAAGAACACACACTTTATAAACAAAATTAAAAACATAACACTTGACAAAGACGACTTATTAGTCAGTTTCAATGTTTCTGCCCTTTTCACAAATGTCCTCATCAATGACACAATTCTCCTACTACAGAAAAAAATTCTGCACGACATTACGGCCCTCTTTGCCCATGTACTACAGTCCGGTTACTTCGTGTGGCAAAACAAATTTTACCTACAAAAAGAAGGTACAGCCATGGGCTCACCACTATCCCCCCCCCCCATCGCTAACCTCTACATGGAAACCTTTGAGCAAAGGGCTCTTGATTCTGCCACGCTAAGACCGACAGTCTGGCTTAGATACGTTGACGTGTTCGCGATCTGGCCACACGGGCGACAAACACTAAACGCGTTCCTTAGCCACCTGAACAAACAACGGGAACGTATACAATTTACCATCGAAATCGAAAATCAAAACTCGCTCCCGTTCCTAGACACACTAGTCACACGTCTTCCTTCAGGCAGGCTATCCTTCACGGTCTACCGAAAACCGACACACACGGACCAATACATACATGCTAATTCATACCACCACCCATCACAAAAATATGGAGTCATTAACACCCTTAAAAACAGAGCTACAACAATTTGCTCTAACTAGCAAGCCCTGAAACAAGAACTAAAAATCATTAGTGACACATTCATAAATAATGGCTATAACAAAAATACTATTAATAAAATACTCCAGAAAACAACAAAAACGAATCTAGATTACAGTAAAACCATAACCATCCCATACACTAAAGGGTTATCAGAAAAAATCAACAGAATCCTACAACATTAAAACCTGAATGCCACCTTTAAGTCACCCACTAAAACTATATTCAGCTCCTCTAAGGATCCTCTCCTCCCATTGGCACTTCCTGGAGTCTATTGCATCCGCTGCACCTGTAACTTACCGTACATTGATGAAACAGGACGGACAATCCCTATACATAAGAAAGACCACACGAGACACATTAAATATAACCATTATGGTGAAGCAGGCCTCTCAGATCACACGCTCAACACCTTACACCAAATCAACTGGAAAAGCACCTTCTCTTTACACCATACAAAAACCTAGTATGAAAGGAAATTTAAGGAAGCTTGTGAAATCCTGATAAACCACCCAAATATCAACAACAAAGATAACATGAAAATTCCAAGGATCTGGATGGCACACATTCAGCCTACCTAATATATAAGATCACCCTTTTACAATTACAGAGATCCTTCTTTAACACAATTACTAAACAAATCAAAGTTTCTACATTACCAAAGGCTGGGGAACTATTTGACCTTCACATACATCACAACAGAACTTCCAATTCTTGGTCCCTTCTTCGGTCGACTATCTGCATTATTCTACTGATAGGCCCAGACTAGACATATCTCCACTGAAAAAGTCAAGTGCTTGCCGTTCTCTGGTAGACTGGCTCGGCATGGCTTAGCGATCTCCATGGCAATCGGGAACTCCGCTCTGCTGGGCTATTTAATGACCGGCGATCTGCCCATAGACATTTCAGCGTGCTCCAACGACCTCCGAAGGACTTCTATCTCGAAGACCTCTCCAATGCAGGGGGGGGGGAAGACCCCGAGCCGGCTCAGCAATGCCTTTTAAATACCGTGCCCAATGCTTCCTTTCTACGTCATAATTCTCTCTCCCTTTGCACATGACACCTTACTTCTCCCAACACCTAGCACCATTCTCTCCCCTAGCGAGCTTTATGGGAGGGGGGGAGGAACTTGCGTGCACCTCCTACTTGGTGCACATGTTTAGCTTCTGGCCATCAGTATCTAATCCGATTATCTTTCTCCCAGCAATACACAAAAATTTACACAAAGTTAACATTAGAAAATTTACATTAGTTATTTACAACACGATATACAGATAAGTATTTTCTCAAATGATTAGTGTTGCTGATAAATTACAATTAGCTTTATTCATCTGATATATCAATATTGGCCCTGGAAACATTAATGCATGTTAAGTCTGAAGGAAACATAAAATGTATTAAATTCAGTTTCATTCAGAACTTAACAATGCTTCACTGCCCTAACTTGAATCGGAATGTCTGCCTATCCTTATCAAAAATATGAGAAAGTTTGATTAGAATAACACATATTAATTTTTTTTTCCCAGTTACTATTGAACCAAGAATGGTATTTCATAAAGACATAAGGTCTTAAGAAACAAAGTAGATACTACATCTAGCTGATGATCTGTTGAGTATGATATTATAAGTTATATATATATATGCAATTTATTTTTACACTGTTATGTATAATCTTTTCTTCAGTTAAACCATAGTGCTATTGGCGATTTAACATCACGTGGCTCATTCTATTTCAAATAAATCAATTGTTTGCATTCTACCTTGTAACAACTGTTGTTAAAGCCACTGACAATGGTCTGTTAATTTCAGACTGAATTTATATCACAGTATATTTAATAAATAATACTTTTATCATCTGTTTTCACGTATATATTGCATAACTAATAGCAATGTAACAATATACAATGGCATACTGCACTCATACGTATGCGATTCCAGAGCTAAACGACTTGCTCTCCTCAAGTGAAAACTAATGCCATAAGCAGCAATAGTGTTAATAATATGCTAGTTGAGCCGTAGAAATGCACTAACAAGATGCACTGGTCCAGCTAGATATTGTTCCTACTGAACCATGCAGTTGACTGGCAACACATGTGGCACAAACAATACAAGCTAATGGACCTCCAATAATATTTTCAAACATCCAGGCCAGTGAAAGTAGAATCATCACTGAACGGCTAATATCCCAAAGCAGATGATGTGCACAAAAAAAAAGTTACCAAAGAGGTAAATTTTGCTGGTCAGAACTGACCAACATGTGAAAATGGCAGCTTGTAGCAAACCACATGCCCTCTTACATGCTGAACATGATGAGAGAGAGAGAGAGAGATTAGCTTTCTAGGAAACTAATGCATCATGTCTGGGCCAATGCTGTAAGGAAATAGGTCAAGAAGCACATGAACATCAACTATTTGAATGACATGCAGATTCTGAACACCTGTAGATGTTTTGGAATTTGCTGCAATCCTCTCAATTTCAGGAATATAAAATGCATTTCAGACACCATGGCTAGATATTCCCAATAACATTAGACATCTAGTGAAATCAGTGACATGGTGATGATTTAATATTATGTCACAGCATATTTTTACAAATATCAGTTATTTACTGTAAGATAAATTTGATGTCCTGGGTTCAATTCCCATCACTGAAGTGAAGAGCTTAAGGATCTTTCTCAGACATAGCCAAGTTAGTCGGCCTTGGGTGTGGACAGCAGGGTTTTTCTCTCTCCAGTTTATCTGAGGTTTTTCCTCCTGCAAGCAGGTAACCAGCCCAGTGAACACACGAACTACAGCCACATGATATACCGGGAGGCACAGGGCTAGTCACCTTATCCTCGGGATGGGTATGACTTGGAAGGGCTCAAGTCAGTCCTGTAACAGGCCAGTAAGCCTAATACGTAGAAGGGAGAAGAAAAAAGGATAAATTTGGTAAATAATTTCAAACCTTGTTTATATTTCTAAAAAGGAAAATATAAACTCAGTTTTCTGTTATATATCATTTACAAAAACAGTTGAGAAGTTTTACAAATAGCTCATCTGAACAGAACAACTGCCTAAAGTTTAAATTCTTGTCAGCCTGGCTGGCTGAGTGGTTAGAGTATCACTCTCCAACCAACAGGTCATTGATTCAAATCCTATTGTGGGCATGGATGTAAACGAATGTATTTAGATGGCAGATGAATTTCACCACCCAGTATGAGACCACTGCCCAGCTTACGAGGGTGGTCTGAAAATTTCTTGGCCTTGACCATAGATGGCAACAGTATCAGCAAGATTATTTTTTTCTAAGTTGGTACATCTGTCATAAGCATCCATGTGAAATTACAAGTCATTCTATCAGGTAGTTTATTTTATACAGTTGTCTGAAGCAAAAGTGTTGTCTGTATCCCATGAAATGGCTAAAATTGAATATCATGCACTTATAAAATACTTTGTAAAAGAAGGTTTAACGGCAAAAGAAATTCATTCAACGTTCATAAAAGTTTATGGGCACTCTTCTCCTTCTTCATTTTGGATAATTAAGAAATGGGTTGCCGAGTTTAAACGTGGCCGTACCAGCTTTGAAGATGATCCAGGTGAAGGATGTCCAAAAAGTGTAACAACACCAGAAATCATTGATCAAGTGCACAATATGGTATTGGATGACCAGCAAGTCAAAATGTGTGAAATTGTGAGACTATAAGCATTTCAAAAGAACACGTAGGATATATTTTGCATGAAGAATTGCAAATGAAAAGCTCTGCGCAAGATGGGTGCATTACTTGCTAACAGCAGATCAAAAATGCACTCGCATGAAAATCTCTAAACAGTGCTTTTAACAAGAATGAAACTGATTTTGTGCATCGATTTATTACTATGGATGCGACTGGATTCACCATTACACACCAGAATCCAAACAGCAGTCAAACAGCGGACAGAAGCAGGTTGCTCAATGCCAAAGAAGACAAAGTTGGTTCCATCAGCAGGTCATGGCATCAGTGTTTTGGGATGCTAAAGGCAGTTTGTTTAGTAATTATCTTGAAAAGGGTAAAACAATAACCGAGGAATATTATTCTGATCTTTTAACTCGACAAGACGAAAAAATTTGTGAGGAAAGACCTGGTTTGCAGAAGAAAAAAATCACTGTCTTGATGAAAAAGACAATGCACCTGCCCACAAAGATGTTTTGGCAATGGGAAAATTAAGGGATTTGCACTATGAATTGTTGAAACATCCACCCTATTCCCCAGATTTGGCTCCCTCTAACTTCTATCTTTTTCCAAAACTAAAACTCTTCCTCGCTGGTCAGCATTTTTCTTTGAATCAAGAGGTGATTGCGGCTGTAGAGGGGTATTTTGCAGATCTTACTGAGAACCACTATAGGGACAGGATTATGGCATTGGAGCATTGCTGCAGTAAATGTATTAGTCTTAAGGGAGATTATGTTGAAAAATAAAAATAATTTTGAAATTATAAATTCATTTTTTCATTGTTAGACCAAGAACCTTCTGAAGTGACTTGAGAAAGTTCCATGTTTGTGAGAGGAGAGGGAGGGGACTAAAAAATTCTGATAAACCACCAAGAACAAAAATGATATTAAAGCAACTGATATAACCACAAGAACGAACAGATCTTAAAACTCTTTAACCCCTATGTTTCATCAAATTGCAATAATTTGTGCTTTTTCTTTCAGGATATATAAGAAAAGAAGTCAGAGGTTTTGAAGAAATTTTAATACAGAGATGAGGGCCATCATCAAGTGGTTCATGCTGCAAGAAAAGTTCACAACTAAGATTCACCAAACTTTATGTGAGGGTTTAGGGGATTGTGCCCTAGCATATCCAACAGTTGTTAGAGGTGGCCAAGTTTAAAACTGGGCATCCTGAGATAAGAGATGCCCTCAGGTCAGGAAGCCCTTCCACAGCAAATCACACCTGAAAACATCGATGAAGTGCATGCCATGATCCTTGATGAATACCAGCCAAAAACATTGCAAAGATTCTGAAGATATCCAGGGAACAAGTTGGGGTCATTATCCACACATCTCGACATGCAGAAGCTCTCAACGAGGTGGGTCCCCAAATGCTTGAATGTGACCAAAAGAGAGAACATGTACTGTCATCTTGAGGGATTTTGGATAATTTTGAGAAATTGGATACAAACTTTTTTTGGCTCATATTGTGACTATTGATGAAATGGCTTAATCACTATGACCCAGAGACCAAACAACAATCAATGGAAAACGTACCTCAAAAAATGTGAAACTGTTACAGTTTCACATTTTTTCAATAGCAGTTTATTCGATAGCTCTGAAGGAACTGATGGAGGTACTAATGGAAAAATGTTGCAGGAAACTGAGCAGAAGTGTGTTGCATTAGCAAGACAATGCACCTGCTCACGAAACCCAACAGACAATACACAACTTGAGCTTTCAATATCTGCCTCGCCTGCCCTGTTCACTAGAAAACCTGCCCACATCTGAATATTTTCTATTCCCAAATTTAAAGAAATACTTTAAAGGGAAAAAATTTACCACAGATGATATCTGCAGCTGAGGATTGGTTTGTGAAACAAGGGAAATACTTTTTTTCTCAGAGGACTGAGAATGATGCAGCAGCATTGTAAGTATATAACACTTTGTGAGGAATATGTAGAATAATATGCAAGTTACATGCTTCTACCTCAATTGCTTCATGGTGATTATCACAACTTTTCAGCATACCCTCATAGTCTGTAGAGCAGTTTACAGACCAAGTAAAAAATTATTAAAAGATATAAAATATGGAAGAAAAAAATCAATTAGCCTGCCCACAATACTAATGTACTATAAATTTACAACCTTTTTGTGAGTGGGAGTCACATAAAAAAGTGATTTTATTAAATTAAACTCTCCTCATCATTACTTTTTTTTTATTTTTATTTGATCAATCATAGTTTAATTTTAGTTGTAGTTTAGTACACATGAAAAGGCAAGTGACCAGTGGTGTACCACAGGACTCAGTACTCGTCCTCTGTTGTTGTATATCAATGATACAGAAAATTATCTGACAGATTCAGTTGTTTGCTGACAATGCTAAACTGGGAAGAGCAATGGCAAATGAAAGTGATGCAGAGATCCTGCATATCTCAGACTTCACAGACTAATAGTAGGGACAAAGGTAGTAAATGGTTGCCAGTTTAATGTGCCCAAGCTGTGTACTCTATTTATGGAACTGAACTGCAGGAAACTGATGAGGCCAGGGACTTTGGTGTGATTGTGCATAGGAAGTTGAAATTCAGAGGACATATTGCAAAGTTAACCAAAACAGCACATCAGATTATGTGGTTGTTGAAGAACACATTAACAAGTAGGGATAGAGAGGTTATTGATCCCTATATAAGATTTAAGGCCACATCTTGATTACTGATCACAGATCTAGGCTCCCAGATTCCATGTGGATGAAGAAGTTGTGAAGAGGATTCAGAGGTGAGTGAAAAGATTGTGGCAGGTCTGTCTCTATGAAAATAGATTGACGGTCTGTAGGCTTCAAAAATTGGGCAAAAAGAGGAGATATGATAGAAGCATTTCAGTTATTAAAGGGATTTTATGGGATTTACCTTGAAGACTTTGTTTTCAGTACATAGCAAGAAGGGAGAGAACAAGGGGTCCGCAGTGGAAGTTGAGTAAGAGTGTGGTTAGCAAGGGTGTTAGGACTAGAATTTTTTGTTTGGGGGTTGGTGAATGAGTGGAATGGATTGCTAGAGGTAGTTGTGGGTGCTTCATCAGTGAATGAGTTTAAGGAGAGGTATGATAGGTATTGCATAAATGATGGCTAGCATGAGAATAAATGATCTCCCACAATGAGTCTTCTGACTCCATAGAGATATCTGTATAATAATCATTTTAATCTACTGATTAACCTTTCTGTTCTATTTTTCATACTAACTACCTTTTTATGCTTTTTTTTTCTATGAAGATAGCCACATTACTTGGCAAAAAATTTTGTTGTAAACACTTAAGTTTAATTTAATGATAATAGTCATAGCTCATATAAAAATTCACAAAAATTTTAGTTATAGTGAAGACATTATCAACACACAGACACAATACGCACACTTAAAAAAAAATCAACCCAAATTGATTCAGATAAATCACAAGTTCATATTTAATGAAACCAGCACATAGGATCCTTTGAAGAGATATGAAGCTTATTTACAGAAGTTGTTTTAAGCATGAATGCTTGTTCAAGAAGAGCTCAGAGGCTTCACTGCATCATCCTAATTTAAACTGAATTAATGGCAGTAATGGTGTAGTCAAAAATAACTGATTTTTAAGTATCATTAAATATATTGTTACCCTATTTACATGTGTAAGACAAGGGTGCACATCATCTCAACTGTTATTCTGTATGGATCACATAATGAAGGAAAGTGGCATTAGGCCTGATCTCAAAATTAGATCAGTGCAGATGTTATTGTACTCAAACAGGTTTCCCTAACTAAAACTGAATAACAACTGTAATAAATTAGGTATGAAAAATAGCAATAAAAAGACAAAAATAAGTCAAAAATAACTGATTTTTGAAAAATAAACGAGCAGAAAGGCTTATGTGTTGGCAGTTTATGTCAATTTATTTAATTGTATTAATTCACAGCACAGATTAACAAGATAATTAATATTTAACTTATTTGCTGATATTTCACTGATCATTTTAATCTACTGATTAACCTTTCTGTTCTATTTTTCATACTAACTACCTTTTTATGCTTTTTTTTTTTTTCTATGAAGATAGCCACATTACTTGGCAAAAAATTTTGTTGTAAACACTTAAGTTTAATCTGGCATCTTCAGAGTACAAAAACAGTGTCACAGTCGGCAAATTTGGTAACAGTGGGACTAGTTGAAAAGAATTGTAAAGGACAACACAAAGAGGCTAAAGTTCTAACCGACATCATCTATTGCTGGATAAAGTGAGAAAAAAAGTATTAATTTGATTTTAAAATGACTGTCTACCAGAGTTTTTGGTAAATTGATACAGCCATACTTGTTAAGGCTTGAAGAATGTTTTAAAACTTCTGCTGATTCCAAAACAATCTCTCTTACTTACGACTTCTGTACAGCAATTTTGTTTTCTTCTATTTGACATTCAGGAACCACTCAAAGAAAGGCTTAAAAAAGTTTTTCCAGTCAGCAACTAGACTTGAACTTAAGTTTATCTAAGCCACCCGAAGATAGATGCAAGCTCAAGTCTAGTCGCCAACTGGAGGAACTTTTTTCTAAGACTTTCTTTGACTGATTCTCGAGTTTGTCGATCTCTGGCATGGGCAAGTGGGGTTTTTCATCCTGTAAACTCAAGATATAATAAAACCTACATTTCAGACAGTAACACATCCTGTTAAGTACCAAGATATCTCAGCACTTCTTTGCCCATCTCTTAATCGGTTGTCACTTATAATTGGTGACAGTCTTAGGCCAGCTACCTCTGATTGGCTACCCCTCTAATTCTTACCATGGAGTCCACTGTCCACTCAGTCTCCAACAGCTAGATGGGTTAAAATTCTCTATAAAAGAATAAAAGGTGGTAGCTGATTATTATTTTCCATTTGATCTGTGCAAAGAGATATCCAAGGCATGGTCTGCTATCCTGACTTGCCATAACAACAGTGATGAATGTATTTTTTATGCTCTCCATTTCAAAGTTAACCATTTCAGCTATTTAGGCACAATTTTTAGTGAAGATGGCAAACTAAATATGGAAATGGACAATAGAATTAGAACAATTGATATGGTAGCATTATATATCAACGTCAGCTGTTCCAGTTATGTTATAATTCCTATCAACTGTCCCATTTCTGTTATATCTCTGTAATGAGAATGCTTTAAAGTGTTAAGTACACATACACAAGAATTCAATCCAATTGGTGCAATGACTTTTAACTCTGTTCATTTTAGAATCCAGGAATGACTGACTCAAGACCAAATAAAATATATATATATATATACATTTAATGCAACTGAAACACAATATACATTGTACATGAAATTAAATTAATAGCTACAAACTAATCAGATCTAAGGCCTTCTTAAATAGAAACTATACATTAGATATCTTTACCTTTAGAAAATAAAGTCATTCTCTCACTGACTAATTCTATTACTAGTTTTTTCCATGTACTTAATCAGTCTACTAGACTGAATATTGTTTTCACAACAAATTCTTACATAAATGCTCATTAGAGTCAGTTCTTTATCAAGCCTTTTCTCAAAAATATCAATCTTCTTAACATGCATGGGACTATGCAGTGTTTCCTTATTTTATATATAATGTTACAATCACCTCACTGTTTCCCAGAGAATGAATATTCTTACCTCAGGAAACTTAATTATAAGAAGTAGAAATTATAAATTCTTTACCAGAGAAAAACAGTTTCTTTTACAACTTTATAGACACTGCATCAAAGTAGAGCCTCTTCATTTCACTAATTATATCACTTGTTCTGATAAAATAATTAATATCATGGGCATCCTTGAGATAGAAGACAAAACTTTCTATTTTGCATTTCTTTGAACATTTACATAGAATGTCTACTTAATATCTCCTTTTATTTACTAATCACTTGACGGTCCCAACTTTTCCAGTCTAAGGGCTCAGCTTGTTAAGATTCCTATTTTGGAATATTCTATTGGTATATTCTGACTGTCAAGTTTTGCAAAAACTTGCTAAAAACAAAATTCTCTAGTCTGCATTCTCAAACTTCCATTCTCTCTTCTTGTTTTCATCCATTACCCAGCTGACAGCTCTCTCTGTCAGCTGTCAACCATCCATCAATTCATCTCCTTGGTGAGTACATGCTCTTCTTCCCTTAAGTGGCAAGAAAGAGCCTAACTAGTAATGGCTGACATGCTATCGTTGTTGATGAAAAGCAAATGTCTTTATGATGAACTAGAAATATCACAGTATACTTAATAAAATGTGAATTACAATAAAGAACATTGAAATTATTACAACTATCAGATCTAGTATGTACAATTCATCTGAAGTACTTTACAATTTCATTTTAACATAAATATCAATATCTAGCACATCACAAGTGCCAATTATTTGTAGTTATGAAACCAAAACTAATAAAATACTAATATAGAGAAACAATTGTACAAAGATTAATAATTATAAATTATGACTATTTTTATAGAAGGGAATCAATTAATTAACTTTATATGGAATAACAGTTAAATTAGTCAAAACACTGAACTAGTTGTGCACAAGCAATGTCCAAAATTTTAATTTATGGATCTGAGAGCTGGCTTACAAGTAAAACAGTTGATCAAAGATATGAGTTCTGAGGAAAACTAGGAGAGTAAACAGATTGCATCTGGCAGAACCATGTTAAAACTGAAAACATTAAGAAGGAACTTGGCATTGTTATCAACCAGGAATGTGTGAGCAGAGTTAACCTAACGTCAGTTTAAACAAAATGGTAAAGATTAACAAAACAAGTCTTTCTTGCCAGTATAACAAGAAAAAAGACCTAGAAAGACCAAAAGAATTCAAAGATATTTGAGTTCTGAATGATAACAGATTACTTCTGGAAGAAAATTGTTGATAGGACATTGCTAATAATGTAATCTTTTCACATGGTATGGTCATAATATCCTGTATATCTCCACAGGGTACATTTCAGGAATTTGATGATGTTTATAAAATTCACTGAAACTGAACTGCCAAGATACTTTCATATTCTCATATTCATATAACATGATATATATAAAATTTATAAATATTGGCATAATTACTACATAATAAGATCAATTTGATAATTTCAAATTACTTCCTAAAATAACAATATACACAGCATACCAAAATCAAAATTGCTTAGCATTATTAAGACATGTTTTCATGAAAGAAAAACATGCTTTTCTCTCAGCATTAAGTTTTTTTTTTAATTTAGCTAAAACAAAATCTTAGATTATGCAAAATATATCTGTAATATGCACTTTTTAACAGATAGTTTTTTTTTGCAAAACCACAAACACTTATTACATAAAATAAAAAGACTGTCTATTATACTGTAAAATATCGCGATAAATAAGTTTTGTTTAAAGAATTTTCGCTAAATATTTTACAATAAATTTTGTCTAAAATAATAATATAAAAGAATGTACTTAGTTAGTTGTAATAATATTAAAATGTAAAAGATAAATGCTGTTAAAGTGCACCTGCACTCTAGAATTGTTATTAAGAACTTAAAAAGAAATAAGCCGGATTAGCGCCGAATGCCACCAAAATCATAAGGTCAAGCGACCAGCGATGACATAGATTCATTCATTGCTTGTGGCTAATCCTGGAATGTTCCGAACTGAGAACAAAGGACTGAAAATAAAACAAAAGGGCAATACAGCACGTGATTCGGGACTTTTTGACCTGTGGCTGATTTTTTCTTGGACCTGGGGTCTTCACCTACGAGGGCTCCTTCTAGAGTAGAAGGATGATCGTTCTTCCCGCTGCCGATGCCAGATGTATGCCTGCCACCCGCTCTAGGCTGCAGATAGTTACGGCAGAACGCCAGTGCGCATGTCAAAGGAAAACTATCGAGAATTGACCTGTTGATAGTAAGCCTTCATTTTGTTTGCTGTATGTAATACAATGGTAACTAGAAATCGTAATAGAAAGAGAGAAGTTATATGTGAACAATTTTTAAGGGAAGAAGTTTTGTTAACATTGTCTAATTCATAAGATGCTTAAAATAATGTCTGAAATAGTGTTATATAAGAAGTGAATGTGTTGGAAGAGAATTAAGTGTAATATCCTTCCTAGAATAATTGTGCATACTTATGAGATAGATTGTGCCAGAAGATACTTTATGCCAAGCAAGATTAAGTTATTCTGCTAGTGAAAGCATTATTGTTTATGCTGTTTAGATAATGAGTTAATTTGTGATTTAATGTGCATTTTGTTTAAGTTAATCTTTAATCAATTTTTTCTATGCTATATATCATATCTTTGGCTTGATAATAAACATGTTTTGTTTTTATAATTTCTTGGTTCTCATTCCTAAGCCAATGCACTATCCAAAAAAATATTAACGAACCTGCGGGAGTAAAACTTAGTATCGAATCATGACTTGCATTTTAGGAAATTGTCTAGAAGTGTTAGATTAGTTTTTGTCTTCCTCTCGCCCTGACTTTCAAACATAAGTGGCGCAGTCGTAAAGAAAAATAAATTTCTTAATTGATATTGTGCGATTGTTCAGGGACTGTCACATTAGATAGATCTTCAAAACGAGGAGATAGACAGATAAAATAAGTATAAACCAAAAAGCTAAAACGAAGAATAGTAATATATTACAATACAATCTGAATTTATGAAACTAATAATTTTTTACAAGTTATAGCAAATCTTCTTTATGTTAAATTTCATAATTTTCTTAATACAAAGTCAAGATTTTAGAAAAATTCAGATATGTCAAAAAAAGAAGTGTTTCAGTACCACTTAATGGACATTCACTGCCATTGATATATGTGAGCTTTAGATGGACTCCATCATACACAAAGGACATGCTGCCAACATCACCAAACTTTTCTTCTCCTCTCTGTGGATGTTGCAAACAAACTCCAGCTGAACTACATTCTTTTGTTTTTGAAGGAACAGGTCCACAAACATTAAGGAAATATTTTCCCTCACCGTCTTCAGATTCAACCTTAAATATATGAGAAGAATAGATATATTCTGTGTATTTAGAGTAACAAAAACTATTTGATTTGGTACAATGAAATACAAGCAATACACTAAAAAAAAGAATGAAAAAATTGTATTAGATTTTTTAAAAATTCAATCCTCACATATACACACAAGGTTGCAGAACATGCTGTGTGTGAGCAGAGGTCAAGAGAAGGAATCTGTTAATGTCCTATTAGAAGAATTGTAAGTTGGATTTTGATAATATTTGGAAATACTTCATAGAAAAAGTTATTTCAGAATAGATAGATGGAATGAAAGATGAATAAGAGTAGCGGATTTGATGGGTAAGCAGCTAAACTCTAAATAGATGTTAGCTGTTGCTTGTGTTATTAGAGACTTAGCAGAAATGGAGGGAAGGGGTTGATTGATGAATGTCAATCACCTCCTATAAAGGTATCTGAAAAGAGTCTATGAGAAAGGGATTATTGATTAGCTAAAATATCCTCTTCTGTACAGCATCAAAAAATCTTGTGCAGACTGCATAAAATTAGACGTGTGAAAAATATGACACCAAAAATATATCAGTTTTTATGATATAGAAGCGATGTTATTTGTACCAGTAAAGGCAAGAGGTAAGTGCAGTCCAACAAGAGAGATCTGGTCCTGACTGCTGAGATGTGTCATCGATGATGGTAACTAATGTGTTTTAGTCAAAAAAAAAAAAAAAAAAAAAAAAGTTCTGTAAGATTCGAAGGTAGCCAGACTCTCATTATCCTACTGAAGGATGATATGAATATCAGTTGTAGGTCTTGGATGTTTGAGCACTGCAAGGTTTGTTGTACTAGTAGGAGAAATGGTAAATGCTATTATCGACAAACTATGGATAAAGTTTGAGATTATTGAGAGAGATGACCGTTCACATATATGAAGAGAAAACAGCATGTAATTTGATAAAACTCTGAGGAATAACTACATAAGGAGAAATCTGAAGGGAGAACACCATCTCCCTACACACAGTGAATGACTCATGAGAAAACTAGCAATCAGTGGTGTAGCTAGTTTTCTCATGAATATTTTGATGAATTGTATTGAGTATGTATTGAGAAGGGCGGAGAATGTTTTCCCCGCCCTTCTCAATACATACCAAAAATACCACAAAAAGTCAAAACGACGTATTTACTTTTTGAAGTAAAACTTTAATTTCAACATTCTAAAATGTTATTTTTCTTGTTTTTCTGTTAGCAAAATCGTCGATGACATTGGACAAGACAGAAATCATATACAGATGGACAAGAAATTGCAGCGAACTATATAAAAATCAACCAAATGATACTGCAACAGAAGTAATCAAAGAACTAAAAGCAATCACTCCACCAGCAGAGATCTTTGAAACTGACATCTTGGAAGAGGAGGTGAATAAGGCCTATATAACAACTATAAAACATCTCAAGAACAATAAGAGTCTTGGAAATGACAACATAATAAGCGAGATGCTAAAATATGGGAAAGAATCAGTTGTAAAAGAAATATATCAGCTATGTAATGAAATATAAAGATCAGGATATGCCACCGAAGAGTGGAAAAAATCGGTCTTGGTTGTTCTTCATAAAAAAGGCAATGCTTTAGAATGCACCAATTACAGAACTAGTGCATTAATGAGTCATCTTGGTAAAGTGCTGATGAATATACTAACAGAACACCTGAAGGTGCATATTGACAAGATCGAAGTACAGTGCAACAAATACTTGCACTAAGACTAATAACAGAGAAAGCTCGAAGAATGAACAAAACGATATATTGCTGTTTCGTGGACTTCCAAAAAAAGCATTTGATAATATTGACCAAAATATAACATGGGCTGTCCTAGAATCCTATGGTGTGGACAATAAATTGATCCACCTGCTGAAAGATATAAACAGCCAAGCACAAGCAAAAATCAGGATAGCAGGTGTGACTGGAGATTGGTTTGCCACTAGTCAAGGCACAAGGCGGGATCCAATATCACCAATCATCTTCATCACACATCTGGGAAGAATACTAGATAAGATTAAAGAAGAAGGTGGAGGCATTTCAATAAATGGTGTGAGAATAAACTACCTCTGCTTTGCAGATGACATTGTCCTGATTGAAGAAGACGCAGCAAGGCTGGAACAGACATTGCAAACACTATACACAGAAGAAAAAAGATATGGACTAAATGAAAAAAACGTTGAAAACACTAAAACAATGATATTCGGACAAAAGGAGTTACTGAACAGAGTTACGATAGACAGATTTCAACTGGAAAATGTGGAACACTTCACATATCTTGGATGCCACATGATGCATGACTTGGACCCCAAAAAAGAGATAAAAATTAGAATAGCTAGAGCAACAACTATTTTAAAAGCCATGGACAAAATATGGAAAAGTCGAGCTATAAAGATGCAAACTAAACTGGGCATTGTAGAAACATGTATTTTCAGCAGCATGCTCTATGGATGCGAGGCCTGGGTACTACTGAAAGAATCTGAAAGGAGGATATTGGCATTTGAGACGAAGAGGTATAGAAAGATCTTAAGAATAAGCTGGATATGGAAAGTGAACAATGAGGAAATCTACAGACGAATACAACCAAAAGAAAACCTGATCCAGAAAATAAGGAAAGAACAAAAGAGGAAGACCAAACAGAGAATGGGGTGATGACATCGTCAAATGGTATGGAAACTCTATACACAAACTGAGTCATCTTGCACAAAATAGAATGCAATGGAAGAATCATATCAAGATGGTAGCAGACACCTACGGGCATTTGGATCCATGGTTGTTGATGATGATGATGATTTCATAGTAATGCAGGTAATTCTTAATCAATTTTATTTAGAAAAACTTCTCTCACAACTAGCAACACTTCCAGCAATTGTGAGGAAAATTCACAGTAGGATTACAATATTTGGAAATGAGTTCTCGAGACTGTATTTTAGAATTAACTGCAAAAATTCAAAATTCGAGATCGCGTTCTTCTTTATTAAATTTTCAAATTTTTTGATGTGTTGATCTCGTACTTTTTTACATTTTTTCTCTGCTGCAGTGCACGAGATGTCGTGCAAAATAGACCCCATTTCGTGGCTTAAGGTGCTTGAAAGGTCATCTTCGAGTGCCTGGATAGCTAAGTTAGCATCACTCAGGAAACAGCCAGTAGTAGCGATTTGTTCCCTGAGCAATGCTTGGCTGGCACGATAATAAATGCGAAGAGTCTTTTGTGAAGAGAACCGGTGCTTCAATTTAACATTCAATTTAAAATCCGGTTCCACCAATACAGCTACTCTGATCTTGCAGACCATGCTCTGGATACCCGCCATAGAATACGGTGGAAGAAAGCCACGATTCCCCGTAGTAAATACAAGTACGAAAGGCTTTTCATGGAATCAGCCTCAGCCCTAAGAAACAATCCAAACCTCAACAAATTTGGCTGCATGAGACTGCCTCAAATTTGGGAAACCTACATCAGAAGACCTCAGCCCAATTGCCCAAGAATACCAGCATTGCCTGCTAGGGGGCACCAGTAGGACTTTAGGAGAAAGAATAGCTTCCTGCTTCGTCCTCATTTGCTGTTGGCTGTGCCTGCATGCACGTGTCTTGCTCACAAGTTCCTGTTGAAAATGGCAACGTGACATTGCTGAAATATTGGATTTGTATTAAAAAGTTATTTTAATGTATATCCTAGTCTACGTTGTTATTTCCCTAAACTATTTAGTAATAATGCATAACCAACGTCTAAGCCTTTCCACTAGAATTACGATAATCCACGGAGATTCTACCGCACGTAAAGCCTGCCATTACGGTAAAATGAAGTTGAAGCTATGAAGACAACTTAATCGTCTCACATTCCTAAAACGCTGCCGGGATAACCAGGTAATTCCTAACTGTGTTAAATTGAAGCACTGGTTCTCTTCGCATTTATTATCGTGCCAGCCAAGCATTGCTCAGGAAACAAATCGCTACTACTCGCCGTTTCCTGAGTGATGCTAACTTAGCTATCCAGGCACTCGAAGATGACCTTTCAAGCACCTTAAGCCATGAAATGTGATCTATTTTGCAATGACATCTTGTGCACTGCAGCGGAGAAAGAATTTAAAAGAGTACGAGATTGACACATCAAAAAATTTGAAAATTTAATAGAGAATGCGATCTCGAAACCGCAACTTCCTACCAAAACGGTAGTCAACCTTTCGTCGTGTATTGTGAAACCTGAAGCACTCAACGGCCTCTTACGTGGCCACAACTTTGCCACTGTGCCCAGAAGAATACCTGCAGAGGATATTATGATACAAGTTGAACACGGGATACGACACCTTCCTAACCACGTCGCCAACGATATCAGACTGGATGTGGCTTGTGTTCTGACCAAAGCAAAACTACCTAAAGCCAACATGCCCATTAAAGAAATTAAATCTCTACTGGAATTAAAGAAAAACAAGGAAATAATAATCACCAAAGCATATAAAGGGAACGCCACAGTATTGCTTAACCAAAAGGATTATACAGGTAAGCTGAAAGCTCTATTGTTAGATTAGGCTACTTACTCCCTATTGAGTACAATCCCACCAACTCACAAATTAGAAAACTCCACAGGCTCCTTAAGAAGGTCACTTTATGGACTCCCAAAAATACATAAGGAAAATGTGCCATTACATCCCATAGCGGATGGCATTGATTCCCCCACATACAAACTAGTTAAACATTTGGCCAAAGCTCTCTCACACTATACTGGCAACACACCTTCATACATAAAAAACTCAGCCCGCTTCAAAGCCAGCATAGAAAACCTTACACTCAAACACACTGACGTAATGGTCAGCTTTGATGTCTCCTCCTTATTCACAAATGTCCCACTCAAAGAATCCTTAGAGCTAATCCAAGCTAAATTTCCTCCCGATATCACAGCCCTATTTCAGTTCACAATGAACTCAGGCTATTTTGTTTGGCAAGGAAAATTCTACAAACAAATTGAGGGGACAGCCATGGGTTCTCCACTCTCCCCACCCTTGGCCAACTTTTATATGGAGACATTTGAAGAGAAAGCCTTAAACTCTACCCCACAAAAACCAACCATTTGGCTTCGATATGTAGATGATGTGTTTGCTATTTGGCCACATGGCTCCGATGCACTCCTCTCCTTCCTAACACACTTAAACAATGAACACCCCAGAATCAAATTCACCCTGGAAGAAGAAAAAAACATCCTTTCTTAGACACACTAGTCACCTGCCAGGCTGATGGAACCTTGGTTTTCTCAGTCTATAGAAAACCCACCCATACAGGCAGATACATTCACCAACAATCCCACCACCCTTCCTCACAACAATATGGTGTCATTAAGACACTACACAACAGGGCTAAACTTATCTGTTCAAATGACAATGCCCTAACCACAGAACTAAACCCTAAACCACATTCTCAACACTTTCTCAGCCAATGGCTACCCAACCAAAACAATCCAAAAAAAAAAAAATATATATACAGGGTGTTCGGGATAAATTTGACATATTTATAATTAATTATATTTTTCCGTAAGTTACATGTATTAACACACACTTCTCTTCATTTAAAAGTTTGGACCCTTCTTCATTCATATACAAGATGTCAGAAAGGATGGATAGCTGGAACCCACCTGAATCATGGAAGAGAATAACTTGTATCATGATGATTCGTGCCCGCCATCAAAATAAGGATATTACGACTGCTGCCCAATGCTCCCTGAATACAGTAAAAACAATCAGGCATGAACTAGAGACTTGCAATGGTGACTACGAGGATGTAGCAAGAAGAAAGATCCCTAGCAGACGATCTGATTGCGTTCGTACAGCAGAATTCCTCGCAAATCTGCAGGAACAGGTGTTGAAGAACCCTGGCATTGGAATTCGGGCTTTGTTCGTGGAGTTGCTAACTGTAGTCAAGCCATGGATAACAAGGGTAGCAATGGTAGGCCGTATGTATGGCAGCAGGATTCGGCCCCTTGCCACACCTCTGGGAAAAGTCAAAAATGGTTGTCTGAAAATTTCTACGACTTCACCAGTCCAAATGTTTGGCCTCCAAACTCCCCAGACCTTAACCCCATGGATTATTTTGTATGGGGTGCAGTTGAAAAAGACACCAATCGCAGTTCCAGTAATACAAAAGCCCAGTTAATGGATAAAATTAAAACAGTTTTTGCGGCCCTTCCCAGGGAGACTGTAGCATCAGCTTGTTCGAGGTTCCGAAGCAGAATTGAAGCTGTGATCGATGCTAATGGTGGTTATTTTGAGTAAATCTTGTTGATAGTATTGTAATTAACTCTGCCTGTAATGTTTTTTTGTCAATTCATTAAATTTAATAGATACAAAGAAGATTTTCTTTTTCCTTACGAAACTGTCAAATTTATCCCGAACACCCTGTATATATTGAAACCAATAAACCACAACCCCCCTCTCCCCCTGAGAACAAGGAGGGGGGGTTGCGGTTTATTGGTTTCTTATACAGAACTCTAAATCCATCACCATACCCTATATCAGAGGCATCTTGGAAAAAATTACAAAAATCCTAAAAAAACACGGCTTAACTTCTTGTTACAGACCATATAAGAAATTGGCATCCCTTATCCGCTCCACTAAAGACCAACCTCCCCCCCCCCCAGACCTACCTGGTGTATACCAGGTCCCTTGCAGCTGTAAGCTGTCCTACTTTGGCCAAACAGGCAGGACAGCCAATATCAGAATTACAGAACACAAGGACTACATCTGGTTCCACCAATACAGCCACTCCGGTCTTGCAGACCATGCTCTGGATACCCGCCATAGAATACAGTGGAAGAAAGCCACGATCATTCGCCGTAGTAAAGACAAGTACGAAAGGCTTTTCATGGAATCAGCCTCAGCCCTAAGAAACAATCCAAACCTCAACAAATTTGGTTGCATGAGACTGCCTTGAATTTGGGAAACCTACATCAGAAGAACCTCAGCCCAATCTCCCAAGAATACCAACATTGCCCGCTAGGGGGCACCAGTAGGACTTTAGGAGAAAGAATAGCTTCCTGCTTCATCCTCATTTACTGTTGGCTGTGCCTGCGTGCACGTGTCTTGCTCACAAGTTCCTGTTGAAAATGGCAATGTGACGTTGCCGAAATATTGGATTTGTATTAAAAAGTTATTTTAATGTATATCCTAGTCTATGTTGTTATTTCCCTATAATAATGCATAACCAATGTCTAAGCCTTTCCACTAGAATAGTCCATCAAATTAGTTTATCACAATATCAATCTCTGCAGCATGTCCCTCCTACAGAGTGATAAACTAGAACAAGTTAAGGAATATATTGTATATAAAATGTACAGAATAAAAATTAGATATCATCCTGTATTCAACTATTTCTGATAAATTTTTATGTTAATTTAATTATATTTCAGAGACAAAAATGTTAATATAAAAATTTTATTTGGACCAATGATCAATTTTAATTTAAATGCACTATTATGTTAGCAATTCGTTAAATCTTATTTTTTGAGCCAATTACCAAAATGCCATTAACATATCTCGTACACAATTTAATGCCACCTTGAAGAAGTTGATGAAAATAATTCTGATTGAGTGCAAAGTTATTTATGGCATTTAGTCATGCTGAAGGCAAATTTAGCAATATAAAGAGGTTATTGCTATAATAGAATGAAACTGAATAATTACAACATAGTTTAGATAACATTACAATTCAAAATAACAGTCCATTTTATATCCTGTAAGAAGAGCTTCTAAAGTTTTTAAAAAAACATCCTGCTGAGCAGAAATGAGGTACTCAAAAGTTGTACTGAGCAAAATGTGCTCAAACTTCATAAGTAGCACGACACTCATTTCAAAATTATGGTATGAAGACAAAGTAAAATTAAAAAGAAAATAATGTAAAATTTAGTTTAATCCTTTATCCCAGTGAGAACAAACAAAGTTTGCACCTGAAAATATCTTCAGGACTGAATATAGTGTTGTGGCCAATCCCTTAATGCAGAACAGCATACATATCCACAAGGAGATGTGTTTTGCATTATGGGAGATACTGGGATAGGAGTGTTGGTAGCTTGCCCCACCTTTGCTACGAGTTGCCTGGTGTTGTACTACTTACCAAGGTAAGATAGTACACCACTATATTCAGTCCTGAAAATATTTTCAGGCACAAACTTTGTTTGTTCTCACTGGGATAAAGGATTAAACTAAATTTATTATATTAACATGAAATGATTTATTTCATGGGACCATCTGAAATCATCAAATTAAAAATGAAATTAAACCTGCATAATTTTGTATTTGATGAAAGTGAGTTTATTTGGTTACTTTATCCTTTAGATGGAAACATTTTTTTTTTTTTTAGATTTTTCCTGTCATTCTATTGATTATGGCACTCATAATTTTATTCAGTATATCAACAGAATTTTTTCAGAGGTTTTAAAATGACTCGCTCATTATTTCCAGATTTTCAATTTCTGAATTTTACTACCATTTTAATATTTAAAGTATGTACTTAATATCTAAGGTGTACACATAGAATGTTAAAGAAGCAGTCCTGGAAAAGAAGACATACCAGAAAGTTTGGTAGATGCTCTAGAAGAATACAGAAAAAAATGCAAGAGAGTTAAGGTATGTATGAAGGCAGCTAAAAAAAATGGTCATTGGAAGAGTTCAGTAAGAATATAGAAGGTAAATATCAGGAAGCACAAAATGTTCTAGAGGTTATTTGAAAAAACTTAATAATGCAGAAAAGAGCACTGTAAAAGGAATCAAAGATGATAAAGATAACATGAAAATTGAAGATAAGGATATCCTAGATATATGGAGTAATTACTCTGAATTAAATGAAACGATTAGTGACAGAACTGTAGTAGAAAATTTTCAAGAGAAATACAAATGAGATACATATCAATACTTGAAGTAGGAAAAGCCATCAAAAACTTGAAATGTGGAAAGGCAAGCTGGAATTAGATGATATTTGACCAGAAATGCTCAAATATGTAGGTATAAAAGTTTTACAGTGGCTACATTGCAATTCAGAGGGCCTGGTCAAATGATTAAATTCAGATGATCAGAGTAGAGCTCTCATAGTAGCAATAGAAAAATGAATAAAGCTAAATGTGAGAATTACAGAGGAATTTCTCTACTAAGGTTCCAAGTAAGATTTATGCAGGCCCACTTGAAAAGAGGTTGAGAAAGACTGTGGAAGAGAAACTTGGAGAAGAATAAGCTGAGCTTCAGGCCAAACAGAGGTTGTCAAGATCAGATATTTCCACTTTAAGACAAGAGTAGTTGAGAAATCATGGGAGTATGACAAGGATCTGTCCTTAAGTTTTGTAGATCTGGAAAAGGCATATGACAAGGTGCCCAGGGAAAAGCTTTTCAAAACACAAACTATGTGGGATAAATGGAACATTATAAAGTCAATGTTTAGTCTATATTTAAGTTGTAAGTGAGCAGTTAGAATTGAAGGAAATACAGGATGATGGTTTGATATAAAATCAGATGTAAGACAAGGATGCACATTATGAAAGAAAGTAGCATTAAACCTAATATAAGAAATGGAGGTATCAAACTTAGCACTCTGCTTTATTCAGATGATGTACTTCTAAACACATCTAGTGCAAGTCTTCAGGATGACATGAAAATCAGTAATAAACTATGAAAATAGGCAGAAATATTGACCACTTCAACTGCATTCTGAATGGAGAGACTATAGAACAAGAAAAATATTTCAGCTATTTGGGCACAGTTTTTAGTGAAGATGGTAGGTAAATCTGGAAATAGACAAAGAATAAGCAAAACTGGTAGGGTAGGGTGCTAATTGAAGAAATTTATATGGAATAAGAGAGAAATTAGCCAAAACACCAAACTAGCAGTATACAAGACAGGGTACAAACCAGGAATCGGAGAGTTGGGTTAGAAATAAAGCACTTGATCAAAGTTTTGATTTTTATTGTGTAAAGACATTGAAGGTCACAGTGCACCAGGATACAGGTTACAGCAGTACATATGATAAATGGTTAGTAGGACAATCACAAACTTCAAAGTTCCCTCCCTTTTTCTTTTTCCAAAATTTTCAAAATGTCCCGATTGCTGAGTATGAGACCGAAGACCAACTCACGGTATTTGATTCCGTGTTTGATGCCACTTGTTTCTTCTGGGCTTATGAACTTTTCGCATCGCCGTTTCTAACACGATTTACCTTGAAAGGTCTAAATTTACTAAATCTACTTTGCTGCTTTCTCATCAGTTAGATCCACACCAATGGTCTAAAACTAGAACACTGCCATCATCTCGGGCTATATTTTCTTCGATTTGCGACATTCAGCAATGGGAAACACGCTGCCGCTTTACATCGTCACACGTCTTGTCAGGTATCAGGCATGCTGATTCGCTTGGGAACTTCGAGCAGGAGACCCACGAGGAGAGCACACACGACCGGGGAACACCACAGGAACCAGGAGAAAAAACGTAAAAAGAAGCAAAAAGAAGGCCCCTCTCAATGATATGAATCCGTTTTAAACCCCATTATAGTGCCCTCTTTCCACACTCCTAACTTGTCTACGATGCTCTCCCATTTGCTGTCATCTCCTTGCTGTACGCGCATCGCTTTTTTCAGGGAACGCAAATTTCTTGTGCCTTCCACGAATGCCTACCTCATTGCTCGTCATCTTTGGTAGTCAAACTGCAACCTTTGAACTTTCGTTTGCACGATGATACACGACTTTATACATGGCATATTTTAACATTGATGTTTTTGACAAATTAAGATTCCATCTATTTTAGACAATAACCTTAAACATAGTACAATTTAATATTTATTTTCTCCTTTGATTTCATTTTAATTTAAGATTCAGCCTCTTCTTTTATATTTTAATTCCTTTTTAAGCAAAGTTAATATCTGCATCTTCACATATTATGTCTGTTTTTCCAAGAGTACAAGTGTGCTTTTGCTTGATATTGTTCTCCTGTTAAATCTTGAATGGAGCGGTTCTATTCTTGATAGAGCCATCATTCAAGATCTAACAACAGGGTCCTAGGATACAAAATTGGGAAAAGAGCACTACCCTATGGGCCCTATGCTGAATCCACAAAACTGATTTTGTGTGTGTGTGTGTGTGTGTGTGTGTGTGTGTGTGTGTGTGTGTGTGTGTGTGTGTGTGTGTGTGTGTGTGTGTGTGTGTGTGTGTGTGTGTGTGTGTGCACGCGCGCATTTCATTTACAGCCTTTATTCAATGGGAGGGGGATGCCTTTTATGGACTTCAAAGACATTAAAAAATGCCTCTGATGGTCATAAAAAGTTATGTGGGATCAAATAATAATTTGAAATTTTTATGGGCGGATACTCTTGTTAGGTGGCTATAAAGCTTTTTTTTTTTAGCATATTTAGTACATTCACCTATTAAGACAATTTTTTTTTAGGATAATGAGCAGAATGCCATGTGACAAGAGCAAATAGGAGAGGGAAAAAATAAATGAGCAAATGAGTGTTTATAAAGGGGAAAAAAAGGAGAGAATGTATAATCAGAAAGATTGTACATTCTTTTCTTAAGTTCATTGAATGATTGATGTGTTTATGATGGAATTATTAAAACTGACTTAGTATAGAAATGCTATAAAATTGGTTAAAACAACAAATTTTATAAGCACTTCAAACTGCGGTGTACTTTGCAAATCCTAGTGATATGAAATTACACTGCCTGCATAGCTAAGTTACTGATGGTATAAAAGTAGTATCTTTTTTAATGTTTTTAGATTTCCATTGATGCTAGTGACGTAAAAATTCTCAACATCTAATTTGCTTACTTTACATCATTCAAGACATCCTAAAAATATCTTAAAAATATTAACTAAGGTGAGAGCTGCTATGCTAAGAAGAACAACTTCTCATAAAGAAAATAATCTTAATTCATTAGGTTTAAATTACAGCAAAATAATAAGATGTCACCACTTGTACAAACATTCCATGAGAAAATGGCTTTTATGTAGGACTTTATATATAGTCTTCTTCTGTAGAATCTTACATTTCAAGATAATTTGGAGGAGATGGTGTGTTCTGCAAGTCCAAAATGTTATGGAATCTAATACAGTTTTGATGTTTCTTACAACACACAGCTGCTGATTACTAGTCTGGCCAACATTGGATAAACTACAGATGCAGAATAATTTGATCAATGCCAAGACATATCAATGTAGGTAAGTCTGTGCTTCACAGAGCCTAAAAAGGAGATGATTTTGCAGAACAGAAGAATACTTAAGTTTTAAGTATTCTTAAGAATTTTACACATGCATTGAGACATATCTTTAACAGGACAGGATGATACATGATTGACATCTTCTTAAGAGACTAGAACAAAGAAACTCAAAGACTTAATCCTTCATAGGTACTGATTAAGCACTATGGACACTCTAGAGATACTAATGTGATGGATGCTTTATATCAATCATTAAAAGTACTACAAAGTTATATTAAAAAAAAAATTCCCCCAATTCTGAATTTCATACTTTACATATATTTTGGCCCTACATTTATCATATGCATCAGGCAATTATCACAGACTCTTATAAAAGAACATGTGGAACATTTTCTTTTTAGAGAGTAAATTAATATCAAAAGATGTTCTATACTTTGGTTTCCTGGAGGTTTTTAAATTTCTCAAATCACAGAAAGTATTTTACCTTGGGTATAAAAAATGTTAAAAATACCAAGCAATTTTAAACCTGGTTTTACTCCATTTCCCAAGTAAGCAAACAGACAAACAAGTCAAGTTTGCACCTGCAAGTCTAGCTGATCTTACAGGTAGTGCAAGACCAAGGCAACTTGTGGTAAAGGTGGCATAAGCTCTGATCACTAATCTTAATATTTACCCTTAATGCCAAAACACATCTCCAAGAAGGGGATGTATGATGTTTTGTATTTAAAGGCAAGGGGCCACTACCTAGACCGGTTTCGACCTTTATTGAGGTCTCATCAGTGGGAGCCAGGCTAGAAATACCAAGATTGTCTTGCACTACCTGAAGGATCAGCTAGACTTGCATCACTTGCAGGCGCAAACTTGACTTGTTTGTCTGTATGGTCTTGCACTACCTGTAGGATCAGCTAGACTTGCATCACTTGCAGGTGCAAACTTGACTTGTTTGTCTGTTTGCTTACTTGGGAAACAAGTCAAGTTTGCACCTGCAAGTCTAGCTGATCTTACAGGTAGTGCAAGACCAAGGCAACTCGTGGTAAAGGTGGCATAAGCTCTGATCACTAATCTTAATATTTACCCTTAATGCCAAAACACATCTCCAAGAAGGGGATGTATGATGTTTTGTATTTAAAGGCAAGGGGCCACTACCTAGACCGGTTTCGACCTTTATTGAGGTCTCATCAGTGGGAGCCAGGCTAGAAATACCAAGATTGTCTTGCACTACCTGAAGGATCTGCTAGACTTGCATCACTTGCAGGTGCAAACTTGACTTGTTTGTCTGTTTGCTTACTTGGGAAATGGAGTAAAACCAGGTTTAAAATTGCTTGGTATTTTTAACATTCTCAAATCACAGATCAAATCCTGGAAGAGATGGTTTGTATTTACAGCAGTTAGTACCAAGCACTGCCCAAAATTATCGCTGAAAAGTTTTATATCATACTTTTTTTTAACTTTCCATTTATTATTTTCATAACATATTTATAAACTTAGTTGTTTTTTTATTTTTCATTCCACCCATAAATTTGTTATTTGTTCATCTGTTTTCCAAGTTCTGGGAAAGAAACCCTGCTACTCTGTATGAGACTAGCTAACTAAGACTTTACAAATGTTCATCATATCATATTTTGTAATAAGTGGTCTGTGTCCAAAATAGTTATCCAGCAAGTTCAGCACTAATAACTATAATTAGATCTTTAGATCTTTTCTCCTAGACCATTCTTATAAGCCTGAGTTTCATTTAATAATCAGTTATTTATTATATTTATTATATTTGGTTTAATCCTTTATCCAAGTGTAAGCAAACAATGTTTGCACCTAAAGTATTTTCAGAACTGGGGAAACTCGTGGTAAAGGTGGAATAAGTTCTGATCACTTCCTTATTATCTCCCATAAAGCAAAGCACATCTCCTTGCAGACATGTATAATGCTATGCATTAAAGGAAGGGCCACTACCCAGACCAGTTTCGACCTTTATTGAGGTCTCACCAGTTGGAGCCAGAACCAGAGGTGGTGATACTAAGGTGGAAGTAATGCAGAAGTCATATCACCATATACCAGTTGCCAAACGGTGTCAATGCCTTATTATTAAAATTCTCTGGATTAGAGATAGTTGATGGAAGTTTTTTCACTTGGCTATGCTACCAATTATATATTTGGTTTAATCCTTTATCCAAGTGTAAATAAACAAAGTTTGCACCTGGAGTATTTTCAGAACTGGGGCAACTCATGGCAGAGGTGGAATAAGTTCTGATCACTTTTCTTAGTATCTCCCATAATGCAAAGCACGTCTCCTTGCAGACATGTAATGGAAAAAAATTTCATCAACTATCTCTAATCCAGAGAATTTTAATAATAAGGTGTTGACACCTTTTGGCAACTGGTATATGGTGATATGACTTCTGCATTACTTCCACCTTAGTATCTGGCTCCCACTGATGAGACATCAATAAAGGTCGAAACAGGTCTGGATAGTAGCCCTTCCCTTAATGCATAGCATTATACATGTCTGCAATGAGATGTGCTTTGCATTATGGGAGATACTAAGGAAAGTGATCAGAACTTATTCCACCTTTACCACGAGTTGCCCCAGTCCTGAAAATACTTCAGGTGCAAACTTTGCTTACACTTGGATAAAGGGACCAAATATATAATTGATAGCATAGCCAAGTGAAAAAACTTCCATCGATTAATCAGTTATTTAGACCTAAAGCAAGCAAAAGTTATCACTCTATGTTTGTTGACATTTCTTATAATCCAAAGACTTATTTTACTTTTGTGTCTGATACCTTTGCTAGGATGGTAGACATAGAAAATGTACATTTTTATTTTTTTTACGTTTGTAATATGTCTACATCTTATATGATTTTTTTTTAAAAAAAATATGCCTATTCACAAAAGATTATTTTGTAATCCCATAGTACACTGAAGCTGAGGATGGGCTTAAGATTTTTTTTTTTGATATTTTTATTAATTATATATTTTTTGCATTTTTATTTACTTTTTACATAGTCCAGAAACCCTGACCTAGATGCCAAACATGGAACTTTCAAGCTACTTCAGGCTTCCAATAAGTAGGGTAGTGATCTTTCACCTGAAATGAAATTCATTTCCCACCTAAAGACAGTTGCAAACATGCATGCCCATGGCAGGATTCAAACTCGCAGCCTGTTGGTTGGAAAGCGCATATGTTAATCATGGGCAACCAGGCTGGCATGTTTATATGCATTAACTAATTTCTTTCTCTGAGTCAATTGATAAAATAATTCATTCTATAGTTCTTTTGAATTAACTCATCCATTTGGTCTCCACCTCAAATGCCACCAATTATGTCAACATAATACTTTATAGTTCCTCTGCCAGCTCCACTTCTTTCCCAATGATGCTCTGGACACTGGTAGTGTTAAGTTCAGTGACAGTAAACTTTTTCTAGTAGATAATTTTTCATATTAATCCTAATTCTCTGACAAAAACAGTGGTAGCCTTGTTTAACCTAACAATAGCATAGCTGGCATGAAATCTGAGCATACTGTATCACAATAGTCCAAACTTTGTATTGTCAAATTCAGAATAAAATTTGATCAGCTGAATTCCAAGTTGGTAGTGTATCCTTTTTCCTTCAGAATCCAACATAGTGTTTATAAATGGGGAGCATTAGCAAATACCTACAAGGAAGTAAGGAGGGGAAAATGGATCAGTTCTTGTCAATGACTCAAAAACCTTCTGAACTATATTTAAATCAGTTCTTTATAGGATCAGACTAAATAAAAAGAGAAATTCTCCTCCTGATTATCTAAGCTTTGGCTCAATTCTTATAATCATTTTAATAGGATTATTAATAACAGTGAACGGCTTTTTCTCCCAGAAACTCGGGTTTTCATCATGAGTACAGGCAAAACAGCCATGAGAATACATGCACTTTACAAATGAAAAATACTGTTGATGTTGTTAGTGGTGACTGATGATTGTAGTGTAGTTGGAGAATTAAGAATTAAGGGAGATGCTAAGATCTATGTAGTGGAGTAGAGTAGTATGCCCTCCCATGATAAGTCCTTGAAGATATCACATAATAATAATGCCCAATAATGGAATTTTTATATAGCCTGACTTAGCATATAATTTCCTGAGTGACTACTTATGCTTAATTTATATTTATTTACAATTATACAGTCAAATTCTTGTTAATCACTTTTTCCTATTATGGACATTAAATCCTAAACAAAGTGGTCATATTTTCAAGCAATACTGCACTAAATATTAAGTAGAAATTAACCAAACTAAAGTTTTTATAGGTATTATTTCTGGGAAAATTCAATATTACTCCTCTTAAAAACTATTATTTTTATGGCAATTTCACTTGCTTTCGTTCAGGAGTGCCCCTTTTTTGTGTCATTGGCTTTCAACTCAAATTCTTAGGGCATTACTGATGTATTATAAAGACAAATATATGCAGAAGAACAGAGGAAGAAATTTTGGACATACCTTGCTAGAATGTTGTTGGCTGTCTTCTTTCTGTGATGTGCATACGTCTGCTGTTAGGCTGTTAAAGGAAGGGGATTTTTGGATTTTTTTACATATATATATATATATATATATATATAATATTATTAAGGGGTGGGAGGAGCACTTTTTTGGAGGGGGAAGAGATGGAAAAAGGGGGCTGAAAATATCAATTGGTTTTTTGAGGACGGGTTTATCGGAAAAGGCATCAGGGAAGGGGGTTAGCAGAGCGCGAGCCGTTTTGACCGTCGTAATCTTCGAAACACATGGGGGAAGTGGCTTGATATAAATATGTTTGTTTTTTCTTTTTAAATCTCTCATTTAGGGCTTCTTTTTATGAGTGTTCGGGATACCAGTAGCAAATTTTTTTGTTTCCGGGAACTGTGCTGTTGCCATATACCTCTGCGAATTTTGACATGCCGTTGTGATCGAGGCAATTTTTACGGAATTTTTTGTCGTTTTTCGAGCGATGTATGTTAGGATGGTTTTCTGATATGTTTCTTTTGTAAGGTCACTTCCCCCATGTGTTCCAAAAATCCTTTAGGCCAGCACCTCCCAAACTGGGGGGCCGTGAAATATTGAAAACAAATTGAAAATGTTTTAAGACTAAGTAGATTTTTTTTATCTTAAAAGAAACATTTAATTTTTATTATTTATTATTTCTTTTTTATTATTTTTTATATTTTAATGGACAAAAAAAATTACACACTGGTGCAGGTTCACAAATTTTGCTTCCTACGTATTTCAGCGGTTAATGAATATAGTAAATATATGCTTTTTCATATAAGTTTCATTTCAAAGCAGAAATCTAAGAATTGCCATTTCAAATATTTCACCTGATATTGACTTTTTCTGTGTAGTAGTATGGAAACATCCATCACATTAAATTGTCATTAAACTTCTTTTATGTTTTTAATTCTTTCTTTATTACTAATCATTTTACGTTTCATGTGCTTGTACTGCAAATGTACAATTAACAATATATCTATCTATATAAAACTATGAGATAATGTGCCATGTCAAATGTGTATGTAAAATGTTAAAAATGTAAATTTGCATTTGATTTTTGCAATATTCGCTGTGTATGTTTTGTATTGAATATAAATACAATGAATGTTATAATAATATATGTCTATATTACGATTTTTTTTGAGGGGGGGGGTATGAAACGGCTTGCCTCCCATTAACCCCCTCCTCTGATGCCTTTTCCAATAAACCCTTCCCCTTCCTCAAAAAAGCAATTTCTATTTTTAGCCCCCGTTTTCCATTTCTTCCCCTTCCAAAAAAGCGCTTCTCCCACCCTTAATAATAATATTATATATAAAAATCTCGAGTTCTTTCAAATTAATTCTCCAAACATTGCCTCAATTCCCCCTCCCCCAACACACACACACACACACTTTCTACCAAACCCCCTTCCTTTAACAGCCTAACAGCAGAAATATGCACATTGCGGAAAGAAGACAGCCAACAACATCCAAGCACAGTATGTCCAAAATTTCCTCCTCTATTATTCTGCATATATTTGTCTCTATAATATAATTATACATCAGTAATCGATAAGAATTTTTGAGTTGAAAGCCAATGAGACAAAAAAAGTAAACAAAAGTAGGCAAAATAGCTGTAAATAGTTTTTAGCAAGTTTAAAAAAAATTAAATATATTTTATGCTATTTCCTATATGTAATAACTAATAAAAATCAACTTTAAAACAAACAGAAGGGGTGCTTAAGGGTCAAAGCTGTATAACTGAGAGGAGACCTCCACATAGCCTTTAAAGGAATGCGGAGAACCGACCAGGGCTTCTGACCTAATGTTAAATCCTCACCTTCTCGTGGTGCACCCTGTTGGGTATCTACTTTGATACTGAACAAACGAGGATGGGCTGGCAATTTGGGATTTAGCCGACCAAATTGTATTCTTATTGGTTAAATCAAAATAAAAAATGATGGTAAAACATGACAAAATTTCATGCCGGCTGGGGCGTCGCCCAGTTAAACAAGGCCCCCGTTGTTTTCGTCAGGGAACCAGGGCGAACAGCGAAAAGTCAGCTACTGGAACAAATCTGAAAACAAACCCCAACTCAACATCACCAGAGTTAAAGATCGGTACTATCAATGTAAGAAGCCTGAATGGCAAAGAAATGGAGCTAGCTGAGGAATTAGATAAGTACCAGATCGACATAATAGGGGTGACTGAAACAAAAAAGACCAAAACTGGTGAGATCTTTCTGAGCAATAAATACAAAATGTTATATTCAGGCAATGACAATCAAGGAAAAGAAGGAGTAGCCATAGTATTCAACACAAAATACGAGGCTAATCTTCTTGAATGGCAGTCAGTCTCAAGTAGAGTAATGTAGGCAAATATGAGAATGGGGAACTGGACAATGAGAATTATTTGTGCCTATGGTACCACAGAAGGTTCTACTAAGGTAGAAGTGGAGGAATTTTTTGAGGCTTTAGAAAAAGCAACTGACACAATGAAAAAGGAAAAGTTGGTCCTTGTTGGGGATCTAAATAGTAGAGTAGGAAATGATTGTGAGACATACAAAAATATTTTGGGAAAATTTGGAGAAAAGAGCAAAGCTAATAATAATGGCAAATATCTGTTGGATTTCTGCTCAGGACATGGACTGGTTATTACTAACACCATGTTCCAACATAAAAATGTGCACAAATTCACATGGAGAGAAGAGGCTAGGAATAAGAAAAGTCTCATTGACTATGTTATTGTTGATAGTGATGTTTTCTCCCTGGTGCAGGACACCAGAGTATACAGAGGATTTGAAATTGGAAGTGATCACTATTTAGTCTTGAGCAGGATAAAATTGAATTTCATATTGAAAATAATAACATGTAAGAAAGTTTTAAAGCGAATAAAAGTTGAGCAGCTCTCAGATGTGAACTGTAGATTAAAATACAGAAATATTATTGAAAAGAAAATGAAAGAGTTTGAGAACAGGAATCAAACCTTGGAGATTCAGTGGCAAACTCTGAAGGAAACATTGATTGATTCTGCCAGAGAGGCATGTGGTGAGGTTGTGTGCAAGGATAAAAAAATCAGAACTCCCTGGTGGACACAGGAAGTTAAAGAGGCAGTGAAGGAAAAGAAGAAAGCATATCAAAAGTTCCTGGCAAATAAGTCAGCTTTTACTCTTACAGAATACAGAGACAAATGTAAGAAAGCTAAACAGTGTGTAAAACTAGCTAAACAAAAGTCATGGGAGGACTTTGGCAAGAATATAGAAAATAAATATCAAGAAGGTGGCAAAATATTCTGGAGGTCGTTGAAGAAGCTTAGGAATGGAGGAAAGAGTGCTGTAAAAGGAATTAGAGATGATAAAGGTGAAATGAAAACAGGAGAAAAAGATATCCTTGAAGTATGGAGTAATTACTTTGAAAAACTGCTAAATGAAACAAGCAGTGATGACAGCACAGTGATAAAAAACACTGACCAGGCATGCAGTCAGGAATACATATCCATACTTGAAGTAGAAAAAGCCATCAAAGGCTTGAAATGTGGAAAGGCAGCAGGAATAGATGATATTCGACCAGAAATGCTGAAGTATGGTGGTATAAGAGTCTTACAGTGGCTGCACTGCATAGTTCAGAAAGCCTGGACAGAGGGACGAATTCCCGATGATTGGAGTAGAGTTCTCATAGTACCCATATATAAAAAGGGAAATAAAACTGAATGTGAGAATTACAGAGGTATTTCCCTACTGAGTGTTCCTGGCAAGATCTAGGCAAGTATACTTGAGAAACGGTTGAGAAGAATTGTGGAAGAAAAGCTTGGTGAAGAACAAGCTAGATTCAGGCCAAATAGAGGCTGTCAGGATCAGATCTTCACTTTACGACAAATAGTCGAGAAAGCATGGGATTATAACAAAGATCTGTATTTAAGTTTTGTCGATTTGGAAAATCATATGACAAGGTGCCAAGAGAGAAGTTATTCAATATGCTGCAGTTATATGGTGTCAATGGGGCATTATATCAAGCAATACTTAGTCTTTATTTGAGTTGTGAGTCAGCAGTTAGAATTGAAGGAAGCACAGGAAGATGGTTTAATGTTAAATCTGGTGTGAGACAAGGATGTACATTATCCCCTCTGTTATTCATTATCTATATGGATCACATTATGAAGGAATGTGGTATTAAACCTGATATCAAAATTGGAGATGTTAATGTCAGCTCTATGCTTTATGCGGATGATGTTATACTTCTAAATAAATCCGCTACAAGTCTGCAAGATTCTCTGACTAAATTGAATAGCTGTTGTAATAGATATGGTATGAAAGTCAGCAATAAAAAGACAAAGACAATGAAAATAGGCAGAATCATTGAAAATGTCAACTGTGTTGTGAATGGAGAACCTGTGGAACAAGTAAAACATTTCAGCTACTTAGGCACAATTTTTACTGAAGATGGTAAATTAAATATAGAAATAGACAACAGAATCAGCAAAGCTGGTTTCGTGGGAAGTCAATTGAATAAATTCACATGGAATAAGAAAGAAATTAGTTGGAACACTAAATTAGCTGTATACAAGACTGTGTTCAAACCAATTTTAACTTATGGATCTGAGAGCTGGGTCAGAAGTAAAACACTTGACCAAAGACTAGAGACTGCAGATATGAAAGTCCTGAGAAAGATTAGAGGCGTGAACAGATGGCATCAATGGCAATATCATATTAAAAATGAGGATATTAGGAAAGAACTTGACATTGTCAGCATCCAGGAATGCATTAGCAGAGCTAATCTCAGATGGTATGGTCACTTAAATAGAATGGGAGAGGAAAGATTAGCAAAACAAGTGTTCTCTGCCAGGTTGGCAGGAAAACGACCCAGAGGAAGACCAAGATATAGGTGGATTGATACGGTACAAAGTGCCTTAGATGATAGAAATATAAGATCTGATAATGTTGGAGTCTTGACAAGTAACAGACTGATTTGGAGGAAAATTGTAGATAGGAAGTTAGTAATGATGTAATTTTTTCATGTAGTACTGTCATATCCTGTACACCCCTTGAGGGTACATGGCAGGAATTTGATGATGATGATGAAACAAACAGAATAATGTGTGCTGTACAATTTTACTTTTGTGCAATGTCTTGAAAAACAATGCACACAAACAAAAAAAAAAATTGCACCTAGCACTTTAACAAATTAATAATAGATTTTATTCCTTTAAATCAACTTTTACCATTTTTTTATATCATGTGAACATTTTATTTATTAAAGCACAGAAATTCTTAAAGAAAAACTATATAAAATAACAAAATACTTTCAATTAATGGGTGGGAGAGGGAAAGAATTACAACATATCTGACCTCATATGGAGAACTCTGATCTTTTAAGGCAGAGAGATCAAATTTAACTCCTCTTGTCTGATCTATGTATGAACAAGAATTTGTAGCTGGTGTCTTAATTTCATCATCATCACTGTTTATGCAACCAACTCTTGTTTTCCATTCAAAAATATACACACAATATTCTGAATCATAGTCCAAAAATCTTGCTTCACCCTAAAAGGCGGTAAAAAATAAATTAGCATGTAATATACATTCTAATCAGAAAAAATAATAAGAGATACATATAGTAGACTACTAAAATTATTCAAACTGCACTTTTTTTCAGCATATTTACTGTAATAACCAAATCTGACAGATTAAGACAAACTGTTATTCTTTGTACCGATTATAAAATTTATTAATCTGAAAATAGCAAATTCATTTTTTATACATAAGATTCATCATCATCTTCCTCATCTGCCTAAAGCAGGTTGAATAATAACTTTCCAGTCCAATTTATTGACAGTAAGTTATTTAAATTTTTGCAAGAGTTCAGACTGCTTATACTCTTGATGTGCTCTATCCATGTGCTTCTATGTCTTCCAAGGGTATCTTTCCTTCTTCTCTGATCTCCTGATTGGTTTTCATTGCAGTCCATATTTTATTTTATTTTCTCAAACATCTGTTTTCAAAGCCTGTCAGTTTGTTCTTCCTTCTGTTTGATACCCAAGTTTCTGGCCCATAAAGAACTGTAGGGAGCACCATTGAGCTATAATTTTATTTTATACATTATACTTTGATTTTAAGTTCTTTGGAAAGATGTTTTTTTTTTTCACCCATGTATTTGTAAGTATGGTCATAGCAGACCATCCTAGATTTATTCTGTGTTTAATAGTTTCTTCATAATTTAGCCTGTCTGTGATCAATATGATTAAGTGAATTTTTTAATCTGATCCAGCTTATTTCTTTCCACTTCTAAGTTAAGTTTTTCTCCATTTCTGTCTATTGCCATTGTTTTTGGTTTTTTTACTGTTTTTATGTTATATTTATTGAAAACATGTACTTAAAGTACATGTTTTCAATCATATACTTTAAGTTTTCCTTATCAGCTGCATATTTTATATAATGTAAATTTTGTTCTTTCACAGTTATTCCCCTATTTTCTGGAATTCTCTTTTACTATTTTTTCCAGACAGAGGTTAAAAAAAATATGTTAAAAGCATCCCTGCATAGCATCACTCTCTACTGATATTTCGGAAGTTTCAATGCTCCACAGTTCATTGTTGCCAGTGTATTTTTATAGTACTGGAGGATGATACTGAGTATTATTCCTCTTTTATTTTTCTAAAATTTCAAGCAATTTATTTCTGCTTATTGAGTCAAAAGCTCGTTTAAAGTATAAAACAGCAGTAAAGATTTCTGTTTTTTTTTCCACATTAATTCAGCTAATTGTAAAAGAGTATAGATTGCAAAATAATTGAAATTGTAATCATATTTCAATTCTTTGGCAATCTATAAGCCCCTCAGGATGCAAGAGCCTCAATATATTAATTACATATTAGGAAATTAAAAAAAATTTTAAACACCTAATAACAGATGTCCAATTGTTGGCTGATTAGATTAGGAGGTTAATGGCACAAGGACAGCAAAGGTCATATTGTTGTCCAAACCAAAGGTTACAGCAGCAAGTACTGAAGGTAATAATAACTGAAGATAATTAGTAAATAACATGTAATGTACAAAAAAATAAATTTTAAAATATTTAGTAAAGCAAAGCAGTATCTACATATAAATAGAATTTATAATCAATTCATGCTGCACAGCAAACATGGTGACAAGGCATTGAATACCAGTGATGGTGGTCTGGAAGATATAGCCAAAAAAGACTCGGGAGAAGTAGAGAGAGGAAGAAAAACAAAGAAAAGATAAAGAATGAAAAGGGCCAGTACCATTACTGAGCAGTTCCCTCTACCACAAGCAGGTGCTCCACATGGAAGCACAGATGTCAGAGTTTAGAGACATCTACATGCATAGACAGATGATTATGCAATGACCGAAAACTTGTTGGTACCTCCAAAATGACAGAAGACAAATAAAATACCAACAGAAAGAGTGCTTAAAACATAACTGTCGTGGGAAGAAACATTAGAAAACTGTACAGAACAAATTTAGTACTAATTTTGTACACTTTTTTGAATTAAATTAGTACTAATTTTAGTACTAAAATTAAATTAGTACTAATTAGTACTAATTAGGGGGTGCTTAAGGGTCAAAGCTGTATAACTGAGAGGAGACCTCCACATAGCCTTTAAAGGAATGTGGAGAATTGACCAGGGCTTCTGACCTAATGTCCAATCCTCACCTTCTCGTGGTGCACCCTGTTGGGTATCTACTTTGATACTGAACAAACGAGGATGGGCTGGCAATTTGGGATTTAGCCGACCAAATTGTATTCTTATTGGTTAAACCAAAATAAAAAATGATGGTACAACATGACAAAATTTCATGCCGGCTGAGGCGTCGCCCAGTTAAACAAGGCCCCCGTTGTTTTCGCCAGGGAACCAGGGCGAACAGCGAAAAGTCAGCTACTGGAACAAATCTGAAAACAAACCCCAACTCAACATCACCAGAGTTAAAGATCGGTACTATCAACATAAGAAGCCTGAATGGCAAAGAAATGGAGCTAGCTGAGGAATTAGATAAGTACCAGATCGACATAATAGGGGTGACTGAAACAGAAAACACCAAAACTGGTGAGATCTTTCTGAGCAATAAATACAAAATGTTATATTCAGGCAATGACAATCAAGGAAAAGAAGGAGTAGCCATAGTATTCAACACAAAATACGAGGCTAATCTTCTTGAATTGCAGTCAGTCTCAAGTAAGTAATGTGGGCAAATATGAGAATGGGGAACTGGACAATGAGACTTATTTGTGCCTATGGTCCCACAGAAGGTTCTACTAAGGTAGAAGTGGAGGAATTTTTTGACGCTTTAGAAAAAGCAACTGACACAATGAAAAAGGAAAAGTTGGTCCTTGTTGGGGATCTAAATGGTAGAGTAGGAAATGATTGTGAGACATACAAAAATATTTTGGGAAAATTTGGAGAAAAGAGCAAAGCTAATAATAATGGCAAATATCTGTTGGATTTCTGCTCAGGACATGGACTGGTTATTACTAACACCATGTTCCAACATAAAAATGTGCACAAATTCACATGGAGAGAAGAGGCTAGGAATAAGAAAAGTCTCATCGACTATGTTATTGTTGATAGTGATGTTTTCTCCCTGGTGCAGGACACCAGAGTGTACAGAGGATTTGAAATTGGAAGTGATCACTATTTAGTCTTGAGCAGGATAAAATTGAATTTCATATTGAAAATAATAACATGTAAGAAAGTTTTAAAGCGAATAAAAGTTGAGCAGCTCTCAGATGTGAACTGTAGACTAAAATACAGAAATATTATTGAAAAGAAAATGAAAGACTTTGAGAACAGGAATCAAACCTTGGAGATTCAGTGCCAAACTCTGAAGAAAACATTGATTGATTCTGCCAGAGAGGCATGTGGTGAGGTTGTGTGCAAGGATAAAAAAATCAGAACTCCCTGGAGGACACAGGAAGTTAAAGAGGCAGTGAAGGAAAAGAAGAAAGCTTATCAAAAGTTCCTGGCAAATAAGTCAGCTTTTACTCTTACAGAATACAGAGACAAATGTAAGAAAGCTAAACAGTGTGTAAAACTAGCTAAACAAAAGTCATGGGAGGACTTTGGCAAGAATATAGAAAATAAATATCAAGAAGGTGGCAAAATATTCTGGAGGTTGTTGAAGAAGCTTAGGAATGGAGGAAAGAGTGCTGTAAAAGGAATTAGAGATGATAAAGGTGACATGAAAACAGGAGAAAAAGATATCCTTGAAGTATGGAGTAATTACTTTGAAAAACTGCTAAATGAAACAAGCAGTGATGATAGCACAGTGGTAAAAAATACTGACCGTGCATGCAGTCAGGAATACATATCCATACTTGAAGTAGAAAAAGCCATCAAAGGTTTGAAATGTGGAAAGGCAGCAGGAGTAGATGATATTTGACCAGAAATGCTGAAGTATGGTGGTATAAGAGTCTTACAGTGGCTGCACTGCATAGTTCAGAAAGCCTGGACAGAGGGACGAATTCACGATGATTGGAGTAGAGCTCTCATAGTACAAATATATAAAAGGGGAAATAAAACTGAATGTGAGAATTACAGAGGTATTTCCCTACTGAGTGTTCCTGGCAAGATCTATGCAAGTATACGTGAGAAACGGTTGAGAAGAATTGTGGAAGAAAAGCTTGGTGAAGAACAAGCTGGATTCAGGCCAAATAGAGGCTGTCAGGATCAGATCTTCACTTTACGACAAATAGTCGAGAAAGCATGGGAATATAACAAAGATCTGTATTTAAGTTTTGTCGATTTGGAAAAGGCATATGACAAGGTGCCAAGAGAAAAGCTATTCAATACGCTGCAGTTATATGGTGTCAATGGGACATTATATCAAGCAATACTTAGTCTTTATTTGAGTTGTTAGTCAGCAGTTAGAATTGAAGGAAGCACAGGAAGATGGTTTAATGTTAAATCTGGTGTGAGACAAGGATGTACATTATCCCCTCTGTTATTCATTATCTATACGGATTACATTATGAAGGAATGTGGTATTAAACCTGATATCAAAATTGGAGATGTTAATGTCAGCTCTTTGCTTTATGCGGATGATGTTATACTTCTAAATAAATCCACTACAAGTCTGCAAGATTCTCTGACTAAATTGAATAGCTGTTGTAATAGATATGGTATGAAAGTCAGCAATAAAAAGACAAAGACAATGAAAATAGGCAGAATCATTGAAAATGTCAACTGTGTTGTGAATGGAAAAACTGTGGAACAAGTAAAACATTTCAGCTACTTAGGCACAATTTTTACTGAAGATGGTAAACTAAATATAGAAATAGACAACAGAATCAGCAAAGCTGGTATCGTGGGAAGTCAATTGAATAAATTCATATGGAATAAGAAAGAAATTAGTTGGAACACTAAATTAGCTGTATACAAGACTGTGTTCAAACCAATTTTAACTTATGGATCTGAGAGCTGGGTCAGAAGTAAAACACTTGACCAAAGACTAGAGACCGCAGATATGAGAGTCCTGAGAAAGATTAGAGGCGTGAACAGATGGCATCAATGGCAATATCATATTAAAAATGAGGATATTAGGAAAGAACTTGACATTGTCAGCATCCAGGAATGCGTTAGCAGAGCTAATCTCAGATGGTATGGTCACTTAAATAGAATGGGAGAGGAAAGATTAGCAAAACAAGTGTTCTCTGCCAGGTTGGCAGGAAAACGACCCAGAGGAAGACCAAGATGGATTGATACGGTACAAAGTGCCTTAGACGATAGAAATATAAGATCTGATAAAGTTGGAGTCTTGACAAGTAACAGACTGATTTGGGGGAAAATTGTAGATAGGAAGTTAGTAATGATGTAATTTTTTCATGTAGTACTGTCATATCCTGTATCATATTAAACCCCTTGAGGGTAAATGGCAGGAATTTGATGATGATGATGAATTAGTACTAAAACAGAATTGGTATTCATTTATTTATTAGAATAGGTCCAACTAATTTTTAGAGAATTTATTAGAAACAGGGTTAAGTGAAAATACTAAAATGGTATTGAAAAATATAGATAACATAATAAAAGCAACCAATTGCTGCTTAGGAACAAAGAAAAATGCCACAGAAAAAGTAACATCAGTAACTGGAATGAACATATAGATAAAATAAAACAGAACACTGATAGATATAGGAAGTGATTATATTCCAGTTTGTTAGAAAAACTAAATTATAAGAGAACGCATACCATAGTTAAATGTAAGATTACATGCTATCTCTACATAAGGAGAGAGAGAGACTTAGATTAACTATAAAAAAATTTTATAAACAGAATTAAACAGGAATACAATCAATATACATTTAATATTTTATACATAAATACCTACTCAGTCACTGACCTCAAAACCCTATCTTCAATTTTGCTGATAGCACTCTCCACTCATCCTACAACAACAACAAAACTTACAGTGCTCAAATATCTCAAACATCAAGATTTACAATACATATCCCTGAATCTCCACACCATTCTTCAATGGGACAATAATGACCTAGTTACCTTTAATGCTTCTAAAACACAATTTTGTCTTTTCTCTTGCAAAGAAAACCTTAGTTCTTCACCCCTTACCTTCAAATAATACTCAGCTTAATGATTCAAAACTACATTTCTCTTCTTGAACTGAAAGTTACTTCCAGACTTTTTCTAGGCACAAACATGAGATGGATGATGAAAAGAACAAGAGAATTTCAGAAGGAAGTATTCATCTGTTTTATTGATTGTAAGGAAGCTTTTGATTGTGTAGATCACAACAGACTGTGGATTGTAATGAAAATACAATCCACAGTCTGTTGTGAATAAATGGAAATACAAAAACATCTAATTCTCTTGATAAGAAGAGAGCTGTATGACAACCAAGAAGCTTCAGTAAAAAAAAAAAAAGTCTTTGGAGAAACAGACAGTGTTCAAGTGGAAAAAGGGGTTTGACAGGGTTATATACTGCCACCCTACCTATTTCATATTTATAGTGAATATATTATGAGAATGGCTGATTTAGACAAAGATCCAACTAGAATTAAAATTGGTGGCAGAAAAGTAAATAATTTATAATATGCAGATGATACTCCCATAACAGAAACTAAGGAAGATCTGGAGCATTGATTCTATTGTTTAAGATGGAAAGTAACAAAGTCAGGCTTAATTTAAACATCAGCAAAACAAAAGTGGTAGTTTTTGGCAATTTAAATGAATTTATAACAGAGGGAGGTAAAGAAATCATTGAAAGTTTTGATTTACTGGAATCCAGAATCAGAAATGATGGTAAATGTGAAGATGAAATTAAAAGAAGGATAGTCATGGGGAAAAAAAACATTGTTAAAACTGACAAAAATTATAAAAGATAAGAGGTGTAAGGTCACAAAAGTTAAAATTTTCAAATCAATGGTATTTTCAGCAGTGATGTATGGATGCAAAAGCTGGATTATTAAAAAGAAAGATAGAAAGTGAATTGCATTTGAATTATAGGCGTGGAGGAGAGACTATTAAGAATCCCATGAACTGCAAAAATTACAAATAAGAAGGTTTTAGAGAATATCAAGACAGAAAACTCCTTGGAGGCATTGATCACTAAACAGAAGTTGATGTACTTTGGACATATTATGTGAGCTGATGAATCATTGGAAAAGGCAGTTATGTTGGGGAAGATTGAGGGAATGAAAAGAAGAGGAAGACCACAAAAGAGTTGGATGGACAACATAAAAGAGCTTACCAACTTGAACTTACAATTACTGAAAGAAAGGACAAGAGGCTGAGTGGGATGTTCAACAGGATCACCAAGAGTTAGAAACGACTGGATGACACAACAACAACAGATCTAAAAACATTATTTAGTATAAAATCAACATCATACATTGAAACATATATACTAGCATATGGAGAGCCCTTAGAAGGAATCAAGAACTGGTTCGGCATAATGCTAAAAGTAACTCATCAGTAACTGTAATATTTACATCTTGATTATTCTAACAATCATCAAAGTTAATTATTTAATAGCATACAATACTTGCAACACGACATATGAACTTTCCACAGTTTATACTGTCCGCGCGGTTAGCCTAGTGGCTTTGCGCTTCGCAACCATATGCCTGGGGAAGGAGTGTCCTAGGTTCGATTCCCGTCGGAGACGTGAGGAGCTGAAGGATCTTCCTCAGGCATAGCTAAGTTAGCCGGTCTTGGGCGCGGGCAGTAGGGTTTTTTCCGCCAGTTTAACTGGTGTTTTTCATCCCGCAAGCAGTCAAACCGGCCCCTTGAACACACAGGGATACAGCCAAGAATACCTTGAGGCATAGGAATGACCATTCTATCCTCGTATTTCGGTTACGAAATCCAAGCATGCTTGGAAGGTTGTGGGCCTTAAAGGCCTGTTAAAGCCATTGGGATAGATAGGACAGTTTATACTGTTAATGGTCTTTTATTATATCCTTGTATGGTGGCTATCTTCTTTGCATTTTATGTGGTTAAAGCAGTACCAATGAGGAAGCTATCAGATGTTAGTTAATAAAACTTATCAGTTCATTTCTTAGTTTTTTTTCCAGTTTTTATTAAGACAGTAAATCCTAGTGATTCATAAATAGAAATCTATTATAATGCTTTTTTTTTCAAGAAAGGGGATTAATAAAATAAAAAAAAATTCAAATTACAGAGAAATAAGTTTACTAGACTTTTCAATATAAAATGCATACACCAGCAACAAAAATAAAACTAAAGAAATATATAGAAAATATGAAAATATCTAGAACAAAACGGATTAAGAAAGGGGTTACCTCATATAGTAATTCAGTGTTCATTTTAAAACAGTTAATTGAAAAAACAAAGAATTTCAACTTAGATATTCATATCCTATTCACAGATTATGAAAAAGTCTTTGCTCTAATAGAAAGGGAAAACTTTTTGAAACATTAGTTATATATAAATAGGCATATAATGTTATACATGTAACAGTAAGATCAGAACAGTTAAAAAACATTAATATAACTATAGAATGAATAAAAATAAATAGAAATGTAAAAGAATGGCACGGTATGTTTCCAGTGTTTAATATTTCATGCCAACACAATCGGACAGATTTGTTACTCCAGAGAATACGTTTCCACTGCTCCAGAGTCCAATGGCAGTGAGCTTAACATCACTCCACCTGATGTTTGGCATTACCCTTGCTGATGTCTGGCTTGTGTGCAGCCATGGAAACGAATCTTCTTCAGCTCTTAATGAATAGTTGTGGTGCTGACATTACTTGCAAAGGCATTTTGGAACTCAATAGCAAGTGTTTCAAACCAAGGATAGGCAATTTTTTTCATGCCATGAAACTTCAGCACTTAGCGGTCCTGCTCTGTGATTTTTATGTGCCCTACAAGGTCACAATTGTGCTTGTAGGCATTTTCACTTCACAATAACATTCTTACACAGTTGAATGAGAGCAGTTGCATCAGTGCAGAAATTTTCCAAACTGAGTTGTTGCGAAGGTGGTATAATAGGACAGTGCAACATCAGAAGTCACTGAGCACTTCAGTATAGCCCAATTTACTATAAACTTTTGTCTATGAAGACTGCAAGCAAGACTGTGTGTTTCCTTTTATACCTGATTAAGCCATGGTTGTGATGTATCCACTATTAAAAAGGGGTTTTCTGGATGTTTTTGATCAGACAGGGTACAAAGAAATGCAAGACTTAAGAATATTCAATGTTTTAACTAAATCTTAAACCTGTTGGAATGTAAATGGACCTACATCTATATGAAGTGAGGAAAAAATTAGAGTGATAAAGAATAACATCAATAGGATAACATACAGAAATTTTTACACATGAATACAATGCCACTGAATAGACACACACACACTATATATATATATATATATATATATATATATGCACATGCACCTGTGCATTGTATTCACATGTATTTCTTGTCTGCTTTATCCTTCTGCTGATTTATTATTTTTTATTACTGTATTTTTTTTCTTTCTTTCATTCTTTCATTCAAAAATATAAACAAATACAATTAGTCTTGTATTTGTTTATATTTTAAAAAGAAACAGAGAAAGATTCTTAAAGCTTAATACCATAAAAGAAAGATGGCAGCTACCAATTTTGGAAGATTAAGACAAACTATAACAGAAGATACTCACTATATAGCAAATCCCTAGGGACAAATTTCTAATAGTAATTAGCAGTTATTAATAATTAGTAATAGACAAACTCCTAACTGGAAGGACATGGTGCTGCACCCTTGCATTGCTACATGAAGAAGTGAATCCAGAGGAAAAACAATTCCCCCTCCCACACACACAGACACACCTTCCAATGCCAAGAAATAAATACCCAAGAAGAAGATACTGACTTTACCTGAATGCTAAAGGTGATTCCACACCACCACCAGAAAGCTAAAGGTAACTTCCCTGGCAGGACAATAGTGTAATACTCATACCAGTTTCTATTGCAATTAACAACTAAGTTAACAGTACTAACAGGCAGCTAATCAATCAAATTTCTTATGTGAATACAACATTATAAAGATAAATTAATCCCCACCCCACAGAAGAAATTTTCTTTCATAATATACATATCAAGAATCCAACTGATAATACATGAAATTTAATATACTCTTTGTTATAGATATCAAAAACTAGGCACCTACAATGCATTGTTTACATATGGAAAGGAATTGAAACTGTGAAACTTGTAAGTGTAGGAGAATTTAGAGTTTGTGCCTAATGGATAAAGAATTATTCCAATCGGTCAAATATAAAAGAGCTATTCTCCATACAAACTTTATACTGTGTTATACTGTTCTCAAGTTTCTGTTTCTAAGTTCCTAATTTACAGTTATGCCAGCACACAACTTTAAGTTCTCCTGCATTTACATGACTGAGACCATCAATTAGAAAGATAACTTATGCCCACCAGCTAAGACAATCATTTTCCCCCTTTCCCATATGTGATTGAGACCATCAAATTGGAGGCCAACATAACAGTTGGCATAACAGTTGCTTCCTTATTTCTGAGTCAGTGAGGCTGGCAGTTAGGAGGTGGACTTATACACGATAGCTGTCCATCACTTATATCTTGCTTCAATTAACCTAACCAATTATTAAGTTGATATAAAATTCTAGAGAGTGAAATAAAATCTGTATGATACAATATACAATTTTATATATATAATGATACAAATTAGTTCACTGTAAAATTTAAAAAGATCAGACAAATTTGATGAGTCTGATAAAATCTGCTTGAGTGTATAAGCTCAGGCAGACTGGTAGAAGTGTGAAGACAATGACTGCACTCATTATCAAAATGAGAGCAATCAAATAAAATATCACAAATAGTTAAAGCTATTGAACAGTACTTAAAAGGATATCATGAAATTAGTATGACCTAGGTAGAGCCAAGAATGAACAATTTCCTCTTTATAAACTCTGTGCAGACTGGGCTACTGCAGTTTACCACGGTTTATTGTGGGTCTCTCTGTTTCATGATATTTGCCACTGAAATATCATTATTATTATTATTTAATGCTCTGCCTGCAATCACTGTATTATAGGCAGATAATGCTATCACAGGGGATGAGTTCATCTAGTTGCAATGTTTCGTTTCCACATTTTCACTGCTTCATTTCCTCTTAATCCCAATGTGAATTGAGATCCAATGGAGGTGAAAATCCAAGTAAAGCTTTCAAATTTTATGCGAGAGATGTTGGTTTCATTAAGTACTATATATGGTAATACCAAACTTCTAAAGGCCTGTAGCAAACTTAACAAGTCTGTGTATGTCATTCACTTCTGGTAGCATTTCATCTTTATATGATGTAATGCAAGCTCAACATTATAACTGCTACAGTATGATCTAACTAGATATTATGTTGCTTTCTGTTAAGGTTCACAGTAGAACGGGCGACTGTGGCTGCTTCTTTGAAAATTCTTGAATGGTAATCTTCCTCTAAGTAAGGGGAACAGCTTTTGTCCCACTCGATGACATGGTTAGTTGTGGAGAAATGAGACGATAGGCCAGAAATGTCCTGTCTTTTGTTTTTGACATAGCCAATGTGCTCCTTTTGCCTGATTTCGAGGCTTCTCGAAGTCTGTCCGATGTAATTAGAGCCACATGAGCATGGAATATTATAAACTCCAGCATATTTATAGAAAGGATGGTTGTCTTTTGGAGATCTTAGTAGTTTACGAATAGATTCTATAGGTTTAAATGTTACTCTTATTTTGTGTTGTTTGAGGAGATTGGCGAGCTTGTTGGAGATGCCACTTACAAACGGAATTGCAATCGTTTTTATATATTGAATCTCTTCTTGTTCTCTTTGTGGTCGTTCAGAGAAAAGGATTTTATTGACTAGTCTTCTTGGATAGCCGTTCAAGTACAGATTGTTGAAAATAAATTTTAACTCATCTTGAAGGGTCTTGTTGTCCGTTGTGATGCAAATAGCTCTTTTCTTCAACATGTGTATAATGCTGAGTTTATGTGATATGTGGTGAGAGGAGTTAAAATGTAGGTAGCGACTTGTATTGGTCGGTTTTCTGTACACCGATAGATTTATACTGCCATCAGTTTGTTTTTTGATTAAGATGTCTAAAAATGGAAGTTGTTTTTCTCTTTCAAGTTCCAGAGTGAATTTAATAGAATGATGGAAGGTGTTGATCTTTTTGAGAAAATCATATATGTCATCTTTGTTATTGTTCCATATGATGAAGATATCGTCCATATATCTAAACCAAATTTTAGGTCTAGAAAAAATTTGTGATAAGATTTTGTTTTCTAAGTCTTCCATAAAGAGGTCAGCACATGAAGGTGTTAAATTGTGAATGAAGCTATGTTATGTAATTTATTATTTTTCATTCACATTTAACATGGCTTATTAAATATTAATCACGGTTTATATAAAATTGTTTATTATTCTTTAATTAAGAATTACTAATTAAATATTTATTCAAAACTTGACCTATTATTAGTTTATAAAATAATGATATATTTAGAATTTTGTATAACTAAATATATGTGGTGTAACGTGAAATGTTAATTTATATTTAACTGTATACGTAATCAAAAATTTAAAGAAGTAGCTTAAATATTCTGTTGTTTTATTTTGTGAAATATTTAATGTTATGTAATCACTCATGAATAATAATAGACCATACATTACATTAGCGAAATGTTTACGTGCAGTCTGTTGTCATGGAGACGCACGCATAAACAACCACGAGTGAAGAGAGCGTGGCGTTCGAACGTAAGGTGGGAGTGAAGGTCAGATAGATAGATATATAGAGAAGAGTGAAGGTCATAGATAAGGGGGGATATAGAGAAGAATTATTATTAAGAGGGAGGAGAGAGTTTTGCGGAACCCAGACTATATAATCCTCAGGGCAGAGATTTATGAGTATAGTGTTCGGAAGTGAACCTATAAGTAGTGAAACATAAGGTTTAATGTTATAAGCGAAAACTGCTGTTGTTATGAAGAAAGGTTGATACCGTAATCAGATAAAAGGAAACTGGACAGTCAATGCGAAAATTCTGATTAGCTCTAGATAATCTGGATTACGATTAAATTCTATGTTGCCCTAGGAAAAGGTTATATTGATTACTTGGAGAAAAGTGAACAGGAAAAGATATTAGTACCTAATTACTGTTGTTTGGAATAGTGAAGTGCGACTTACAGTAATACAGTTTAAACTATGGAGAATATTTGTTATGTGTGTTCCGCTAATGTTAATTAAGTTAATTCATAAGTGCTCTCTCAATAATTTGATGTATTGAAGAATTTGTCTGGTAAGAGTAGTTGTATAAGTTTCTCTATTCTAGCATTAACTGTAATATACCTCCGATGCTCAAGGTCCGGGAATATATTTACTTGGAATATAGCTTACGTAGTTTATTGCCTGCTGTGAATATAAACATTGAGCTGAAAGATTTGTGAAGACTGAATAAAATGTGAAATTGTTATATTAACTTGAGATAAGAAGATTTGTGTTTTTGAGACTGTGAATAGTATATGAAAGTTAGAACATTGAATTAGCATCAGTGACCTAAGAAGATGTGTTAAGTTAATTGTATAGTTCCATTCCAAAATAGAGTTCTTGTATTTTGTTAACCATATCATATATTAAATGTTTTATTTTGTTGATCTAAATATTGTGTTTGCCTGAATTCCTTATTATTGCACCGTTCATAAACATTCGAATCTTGCGGGAACCCCAAGTAAAAATGATAATAAATGATTCGGCCCAATGAGATGACTGTTAACTTAATTTAGAACTGATCCTACTATTTATATAGACTAATCTAAGAATAGGGTGGCGCAGTATAAATATAAATTTCCCTACTTTTGGATCGGTGATCATTTCGTAATTAGTTGTATTATTCATAAAAGTGACTTGAAACTAGATAAATTTAGAACACGACAGAAGGAGCCGTCACGACAAAGGTGAGAGTGGGCTTCCCATTGCCAAGCCTGTTAATTGTTGATAGATTTTATTTTTCCAAGAAAAATAATTGGAATTTAGGCAGTGAGCAAACAATGCGGTTATATCTTGTGGGAACAAGGTACTTAAGATGTCAATGACCTCTACTACAGGAACGTTTGTAAAGAAAACAAAATCTTATCACAAATTTTTCCTAGACCTAAAATTTGGTTCAGATATGTGGACGATATCTTCATCATATGGAACAATAACAAAGATGACATATATGATTTTCTCAAAAAGATCAACGCCTTCCATCATTCTATTAAATTCACTCTGGAACTTGAAAGAGAAAAACAACTTCCGTTTTTAGACATCTTAATCAAAAAACAAACTGATGGCAGTATAAATCTATCGGTGTACAGAAAACCGACCAATACTGGTCGCTACCTACATTTTAACTCCTCTCACCACATATCACATAAACTCAGCATTATACACATGTTAAAGAAAAGAGCTTTTTGCATCACAACGGACAACAAGACCCTTCAAGATGAGTTAAAATTTATTTTCAACAATCTGTACTTGAACGGCTATCCAAGAAGACTAGTCAATAAAATCCTTTTCTCTGAACCACCACAAAGAGAACAAGAAGAGATTCAATATATAAAAACGATTGCAATTCCGTTTGTAAGTGGCATCTCCAACAAGCTCGCCAATCTCCTCAAACAACACAAAATAAGAGTAACATTTAAACCTATAGAATCTATTCGTAAACTACTAAGATCTCCAAAAGACAACCATCCTTTCTATAAATATGCTGGAGTTTATAATATTCCATGCTCATGTGGCTCTAATTACATCGGACAGACTTCGAGAAGCTCGAAATCAGGCAAAAGGAGTACATTGGCTATGTCAAAAACAACAGACAGGACATTTCTGGCCTATCGTCTCATTTCTCCACAACTAACCATGTCATCGAGTGGGACAAAAGCTGTTCCCCTTACTTAGAGGAAGATTACCATTCAAGAATTTTCAAAGAAGCAGCCACAGTCGCCCGTTCTACTGTGAACCTTAACAGAAATCAAGGCCTAATACTCCCAGAGATAAGGAAAACCCTAATTAGATATTATGTTGTCTAGGATGACAGCAGTAGAACCTACTAGAGACCAATTTGAACTGCCTGCCGAGATCAGCAGAAAATCAGAATATTCTCTCTCTCTCTGTGTGTGTGTGAGAGAGAGAGAGAGAGAAAAGCTGCTAGTGAACAAAGTAAGGAGTTTCCTTAACTAGTACCAAGAGAAGCTATATGATGGAAGCTGTGCTAAGGTGGCAGTAATAGTGTTTAGAGGCATTTGTGCAATATTGTCCAGGCAATGTCTAAAGCATGTATTAATTCTTTTATTCACATTCCAAGAGGGGGTTGTCTGTTGTGTTATAAGTTTTTCCAATATGTGATATCTGGAAAAAAAAAAAAAAAAACTTCCTCAATTGGGCTAATCTGGATGGAAATTTATTTTAACTGCATACTATAAAGATGGCCATCATCAGCAAAAGGAGATGAGTGTTTCACTTGCTTCCACAGAAGAACTAGGAATAAATGATATTTGAATACAGAATACACACCAGTTGCAGTTTTAATTGCCTGAGAGCGGACAACACTCAATCATCATCAAAGTGTACTGGCTCTAGCACCAAAGACCCATAAATGAGCTTTTACCATAGGGTATAGAGTGACCAAAGAACATCTATCTACCCCATAAGAGGGGAAGACAGAGCATGAAGAATGTTTACTGCTTTACAGTGCTTATCTTTTAATTGTCACACATGTAGTAAAAATGTTGTTGTTTTGTCCTTTGAAGAGTCTTAGATGTTTCCATGTGCTCATTGAACTGCTTTGGCTATGTCAATGATTTTGTTTGTATAAAGCTGTTGTTCAGGATTAGGATCTATTTCTTGCAAGGCTGCTGTAATTGCTGGACAGGTAAAGATGTGAGTGGGTGTCAGTTCAGTATTGGGGCAGTTGTTGCAGTTTCTATATGTTCTCGTATTATCTGTATTGATCTAGTAACAGTCATAGAAGAGTCATAGTAAAAATGTAAATTAGGTCAAAAGAATTTCATATTAGAACTCAATGTAATGGTATCTATATATAACTCCACAACTGATCACTGTGAACAATGTTGTTTCATGACATTCAACAGTATTTCTTAAACCAAATAAAGTAAATAATATTTTATTTACTTAAAATATGTGAATATTTCATTGTGCCTTCTCACCTTACTCTATACATTTCTTTTCCTCCAATATGATCCTCACTTTCATAAGAATAAATATTTAATTTCTTTAGCCATCAAACATTCCAGAAGTGCAGGGTAGACCTAGGCCAGCTCTTCTAAATCTATGCTTAAATACAGGGACAGTGAGCTTCTTTCTGTCCATTAGACAGCGGTTCTTAAAGCATCTTCTGAGAGACTAAATATTATCAGTCACTCTGAAGGCTATTTAAGAGCCTGCACATTTAATAAACTCTCAACATTTCAAAAAAATAAATAAATAAATGAAAGCTTACCACACCAGCTTCAGGATCACACACAAAGATAATCCGTGTTTTGTATCTTATTGATGAATTACTTGAGCAGGACGATCCATCTGTATAAATCACTGTTAGATGGCCAGTAAAGTCTACAAATGGCTGTACTTTTAAATTATGCCCCAAGCTCTATGATACAAAGGTGCAGAATTATTTTAATAATTTTATTGTATAAAATTGTTACAACTCAGGTATATATATCTATAAAAAAAATCTTAATTTAAACAGTGTTATAATAAATATTTAACAAAAGAAGTACTGTTATAATGATGTACATATGTGCATAAAACAGAGGTTACCATTTATATAAATTTAATAAAAGTTTTATTTACTGCATTATAGTGATTTGTTTATTATTATTATTTTTTTTTTTGCAATGATGACTTATCCCTAATAATTTAATACCAACAAGTCAGTTACTAAGATGAGGAAACGGGCACACCCTGAAGGCAAGATAATCATGTTTGGCACTCCATTCCCTGTCAACTAGTCACCAAATACTTAGGGATACAGCTGGATATAGGACTCTGCTTTGCATTCCATGTAGATTATGCCCTGATCAAAAACAAACAAAGCAAAAGGACAACTTTACCCATTACTGAACTGACACAGACATAGAAATCAAGTTGCTCCTAAACAAAATGGTGATTAGACCTATTCTGACATATAGATCATGAAGTCAGGGACACGGCTGACTGGAACATCAAAAATAAAATATACAAATCATACAAAACAAGTGCATCTGCATGGCATTCAATGCTCCATAGCTCATGAGGAATTTACAGCTTCACCAAAAAGCCGATATCCCATATATCACAACCTTCCTATGCAAAATGGCTGCAAACATTTTTGTGAAAGCAGTCATCCGCTTTTACCCATTAATCCACCAGGCAGTGGACTACGACAAACATGTCTTCAAGAAACAAACACCACAAAATGCACTGCGCAGTAAGCATGAAATATACTACTAATCAGTCCACAATGGGTGAGCCAAGAGCTCACTAAATAAACCTATTTTGCATTTTTTTCTTTCAGAAATTGATAAAGGAATAAAGAACCAAAGGTCGAGTCCATCTTGTCAGAATTGTTAACTATTAATTGTAACCTTGGTATCTGATCTGAGATCTTGAGGAGACTCGCCATCAAGGCGACTCATTAAAATTCATTCATCCTATCTTTAGTGACATTGGGTTCAAAGCTTCTCTGGAGGTAAGTGCCAGCTAGTTATTAGATTTATTCTCCCTTCTTTTAACTTAGAATTTAGGAATGCTCTACAAACTTTAAATGAGCAATCTCCACCCCCAGTGAGAAATCCTGAAGTTCGAGCAGGAGTTTGCACAATTCAGAAGTTTATGACTTCTCAAACAAAATGGCCCAACTGACTTCCAGGTTGACTTGAGAAGCCAACAACTACTCCAATCATCAGGAACAGACCAGAGTCCCAGACTGTGTACTCACAATCTGGCTCATATTTATCCTAGGAAACAAGATGGGAACAAGTTCTGCAAAATCAGAAGGGGAAAATGATGCAAAGAACCAATATCAAATGAATCTGTAATCCCCATGGAAGCAAAAAAAAAAAATCAACATAAGGATAGAATTCCTCCTGCAAGCCAAGGAACAATGGATGAAAGTGGCCATGGCCCTCAAAAACCATAAAATAAATTTTACAAAAGCGGAACACAGACAAAGGGGTTTGAATACAACCAAAGATGGCAGCCAACTACCGTGCACTAACTAAACTTTTGGATGACAAAAACACCTATATAACACACATTTGCTTTAAAAAAGCAAAAAAACTTCAATACTGTGCTGTGCAATATTACTGTGCTGTAATATTGCACAGCACAGTAATACTGTGCAATATGGCCTTGGATAAAAGGCCAATGCATCTTATCCAAGTGGAAATCAGCAAACTGTACCGAGAAATCTATGACCTAAAAACAGTTTGCAACATAGCTATAAAACCAGAACTGCTGTGATGGAAATCAACTGGATAATGTCGTTGTTAAAATTTGACCATTTGCAATGCTACTGCAAAGTAGATTTCCACTGCGTTAAATGCAAAGAAAACCATGCAACGGCTTCCTGCAAAAAAATCAAAAACACAGTCAGCGAAATGTGCCAACTGCAGCAGGACAAATCCTGCCAACTACAGTGGCTGCAAGCAATACTTGACCACCCAAAAATCAACAAAAGAAAAACTAAGAGGCCCATCAACAACTCCATGGGCACCTACAGCAAATGCTGAAACCCCCTCCCCCCAAAACAGGGGGAAATATCAGCATTTGCTGTAGTGGTTTGGTGGTTTGTTTAAAACCTGCAGGAAAAACTGAAATGCCCAACCAAATCCATCAAAGCTGCAGTCATAGCAACCACTCTGGGCAAAATATTGAGCAAAGCAAACCCCAGCCAGGACTCCACAAGCAAGTTCGTGAGACACACAAGCAATTCCTACTGCACTTGGCAATGGTTAGCAGACATAGAAGGCCCAACTCTCTACAGATCGTATTCTAGAATGCCAATGGTCTGTGAAACAAAATGCACGAAACTGCAAGAAATTACATGTTATAGTGCTGAGGTAGCCTTGTTAATGAAACGCACTTTCAACCAACTGGCAACTCAAAGCTCAGGAACTATATTCTATACTGCATTGACAGACTGAAAGCTGGGGGGGGGAGAACAGTCATACTGTCAAGCTCAATATAGAACACAATGAAATTGTAAATCTTGTCACTACCAATATAGAAAATAGAAATTACAGGAGTGGAAGTACAAATTGCAAATGCAAGTTCCTTGAAAATATACCTTATAATTCTGCAAGCAAACAGTTACTAGAAACAGACTTAACAAAAATTCTAGATACAAACGAAATAGTGCTAGTAGCAGGCGACTTGAATGCTAAGCATGGTACAGCAGAACTACAAATCAAAATGGTAGATTCCTCAATGACTTTGCTGCCACCAGGAACATGGTGACCATAGGACCTCCAGAACCCAATTACAAATAGCAATACTACAAAATATTGTGCATCAATACTAATAAGTACAATTGATGACCTCAGCTCTGACCACGACCCATTTTACTCCAACTGAACTTATAACATGAAATTATCCCAGATCGGGTCCCAACTGGACAAAATTAACAACTGCTCTACATGAATCTACTGGCCCAGTTCCAAAGTCAGGTACCAATACCGCCAACGAGTGCTCAATAAGGCTACAAAGGAAGTCCAATATGTGCTTAAAAAACTATCAAAATCAACAGTGGGAGACAAAAGTTAGTCCTTAAATAAATAGGGCCAAATATTCTGGATAATGACCAAAGTTCTACATACAGACCATAAATCTCTCCCACCAATCCATGGTGAATGTAGTCTGGTTTACCGTGACATAGACAAAATTGAAGCCTTTGCTGACAGCTTAGGGAAGTAGTGTAGTCTAAATTACACTCATTTAGATCTAAAATCCATCAGTGAAGTACACAACGAGGTACACTCCACAGTAAAATGTACAGAGTACATAAACCTCAAATCAACTGCTAAGGTACAGGAAATCATCACCAAACTTAAAAATAGGAAAACACCAGGTCCAGATGAAATTTCTAATACACATAATGCACATCTTTGATATTGTTAATATGATATTAAAATATCACTACTTCCTGCCTTTGAGATGTGGATCCTCAGAAGAATTCTTAGAGTCCCATGGACTGCCAAAAAGACTAATTTAGAAATATTAGAGATGATTGGAGAAGATAGGAATCTATTGAAAACCATTAAGAAAAGGAAAACCACCTACCTTGGTCACATACTAAGGCATGAATCCTCACAAAAAACACTCCTAGAAGGAATGATACAAGGAAAAAGAAGAAGAGGAAGACAAAGAAGAGATTGGATGGGAAATATTAAGGACTGGACCTTTTTGTCCTATGAAGAATGCAAAAGAGAAGCATAAAACCGTGGAAGCTCATGGGAGTCAACCTCCAGGAAGGAGATGACATCTGACAAGACTTCCTGCACGATGTAAAGTAGTAGATGTAATCTTCATCCCAAAACCAGGAAAAGCAACATATTTTCACCAAAACTATCACGAAATCAACCTACTTTCTTGCCTTGGAAAAATAGCTCAGAGGATAATACTAATAAGACTTCAGAAAGTCACTAAAGAATTAAATCTCATCCTAGATGAACAATAAGGATTCTGGGAAAACTCCTCTACATAACAAGTTCTGAGATTGGGATATGCACTCGACATTATAAAGTAACTTTATAGCTTACACATATATTAAAAAATTATGTATAGAATTTTATTTAAATACTCCAATATATTTCATCCAACGTTAAGTGGACTTTGTCAGGGAGACAGATCATTAACTACATTCAATGTGACTATTAACTTGGTCATATTCAGCTGCAACTGAAATAGACTAAAATGTATATGAATGACTCATTATTGTGGTTAATCTTTTGAATGTAGTTAATGGTCTATCTTCCTGACAAAGTCCACTTAATGTTGGATGAAATATATTGGAGTATTTAAATAAAATTCTATATTTAATGTCTCCCTGATGAAGTCCAGGTAACGCTGGATGAAATATATTGAAGTTTTTAAATAAAATTCTATATATTTTTTGCTACATGTGTGAGCCATGAAGTTACTTTATAACAAGTTCTCCAAGTTGTGGAAAACATCAATGTAGGGTTTAACCAGAAGAAGTACACAGTGGCAATCTTCCTGGACACTGCCAATGCATTCAACAAAATATAACACAATAGGCTTTGTTTCAAACTCCTACAGGACAAATTTCAACTAGGACTGGTCAAACTTACTAAATCGTACCTTAGTAATCACAAAGTCCAAAAGCTACAGGGAATTAGATTGTCTGAATGCAACATCCCTGCAGTCAATCCCCAAGTCTTCCTGCTATCACTGCTCTTTGCTATCTATGTGGCTGACAGCCTGCACATTGTTGCTACCATAATGGCTCTATACATGAATAATACTGAAATAACTTAACAATGATTCAAAAAATGGCAAACTGATATTGATGCAGACAAGTGTCCCTGGAAGGCAAAGTTCTCATGTTTGGCATCCCATTCCATGGCAACCTGTAGCAAAATACTTAGGGGTACAATTAGATAAAAGGCTTTGCTTTAAAACTCATATTGATCATATCTCTTCAAAGCAAATAGGGAAATGGAGCAGCTCTATCCATTACTGAATCGTCATAGGTGCCTAAGCACAGAACTCAAACTTCTGCTATATAAGATGCAGATCAGGTCCATCCTAATGCATGGTTCAATCACGTGAAATTACACAGTAAATTTGAATGATAGCAAATTACAGACAATCAAAAACAAATGTTTATGAATAGCATTTAACGCACCAAGGTTCATAAGAAACATACAGCTAAATTGAGAAGCTGATATCTCTCAGATCAAAAAACTTTCCTATACAGAAAGGCTGCAAAATTCTTTGCAAATGCTGCTATCCACACTAACCTGCAAATACACCAAGCAGTACACTACAGTAAGCATGCTGTTGAAAGTTTATTTTTCACTTGGTTAGACTATAATAAATTTAGTTTAATCCTTTATCCAAGTGTGAGCAAACAAAGTTTGCGCCTGAAAATATCTTCAGGACTGAGGTAAGGTAGTACAACACCAGGCAACTCATAGCAAAGGTGGCCAAGCTACCATCACTCTTATCTCGGAATCTCCCATAATGCAAACCAAATCTCCTTGCAGATATGTGTAATGTTATGAATTAAGGGAAGGGCCACTACCCATACTGGTGTCGACCTTTATTGAGGTCTCGTCAGTGGGAGCCAGGCCCTGAAGTGGAGATACCAGGCAGAAGCAATGGAGAGGTCATCTTTACCTATAGGAGTTGCCATAAGGTGTGCCACCTTATTATTAAATTACTCTGGATTTAGAGAAAGATGTTGCAAGTTTATTTTTCACTTGGTTAGATTAGACTATAATAAATTTAGTTCAATCCTTTATCCAAGTGTAAGCAAACAAAGTTTGCACCTGAAAATATCTTCAGGACTGAGGTAAGGTGGTGCAACACCAGCAACTCCGAGCAAAGATGGACCAAGCTCTCATCACTCCTTGTCTCAGTATCTCCCATAATGCAAAGCACATCTTGCAGACATGTATACTGCTATGCATTAAGGGAAGGGCCACTACCCAGACCGGTTTCAACCTTTATTGAGGTCTCGTCAGTGGGAAGCAGACGCAAACATGGAGATACTAAGGCAGAAGCAATAGGAAAGGTCATATTTACCTATACGAGTTGCCAACAGCTGTACACCTTATTATTGAATTACTCTGGATTTAGAGAAAGACGTTGAAAGTTTATTTTGCACTGGGTTAGACTATAATAAATTTAGTTTAATCCTTCATCCAAGTGTAAGCAAACAAAGTTTGCACCTGAAAATATCTTCAGGACTTTGCTCGGAGTTGCCTGGTGTTGCACCACCTTACCTCAGTCCTGAAGATATTTTCAGGTGCAAACTTTGTTTGCTCACACTTGGATAAAGGATTAAACTAAATTTATTATAGTCTAACCAAGTGCAAAATAAACTTTCAACATCTTTCTCTAAATCCAGAGTAATTTAATAATAAGGTGGCACACCTTATGGCAACTCCTATAGGTAAAGATGACTTCTCCATTGCTTCTGCCTGGTATCTCCACTTCAGGACCTGGCTTCCACTGACAAGACCTCAATAAAGGTCGAAACCGGTATGGATAGTGGCCCTTCCCTTAATGCATAACATTATACATATCCACAAGGAGATGTGTTTTGCATTATGGGAGATACTGAGATAGGAGTGATGGTAGCTTGGCCACCTTTGCTAAGAGTTGACTGGTGTTGTACTACCTTACCTCAGTCCTGAAGATATTTTCAGGCGCAAACTTTGTTTGCTCACACTTGGATAAAGTATTGAACTAAATTTATTATAGTAAGCATGACCCAGCAAAATACAAATGTCCCAAAACCATAGTGAACAGGTAAGTTTTTTAAAACCCACTGACAGAAGCCCAAAATAGGCAAGCCAAAGGCTCGATAATATTCCTAGCCCATTATGGTCTACAGCTAGCAGTAGACTAAAACAAATATCTCAGGACAAACATCTGAAAAAGCATACCAAAGTAGTATTTTTTGTTTATTTGTTCTTGTTTTAAGAGGAAAAACAAAACTCATTGGTAATCAATCGCCCATAATTGGTGAGCCAAGTGCTCAATAATATTATTCCTTAACAAAAAATTTTGCTGCAAACCCAACAAATTAATAAAGGACCACAGGTACAATCAATCCACCTTGCCAGAATTATGAAAGTTAACAGTTAACCTTGGTATCTCATCTGGGTCTGGCTCCCACTGATGAGACCTAAATAAAGGTCGTAACCAGTCTGTGTAGTGGCCCTTCCCATAATATATACTATTATACATATTATTATACACACCCAAAAGGATATATGCTTTTGTATTACAAAAGCATATATCCAGGATTATTAAGGCAATTGATGTGAAGTAATTAGCATTTATATACAAATAGCCTAGTCATAAAGATACTTCCCACATAAACCTTATTTGCTTATGCTTGGATAAAGGATTAAAAGAGAATATAATTTCTTGGCATCTTGAATTTACCATCATAAAGTTCAGAAGTTATTTCATAACATTAATTATAGCAAAGTAATCATTTTTTTTCACAGCCTCACAGATTTATGCATAACTGAAATGCAATTTGTTGAGTTCAATATGAGTATAAATTAAAGATGTCAAAAAATTATATTCTTGGTTTAATCCTCTATTCAAGCGTAAGCAATCAAAGTTTGTACGTGAAGTAACTTCAAGTGGGCTACTCGTATAGAGGCAAATGACTTCACATCACTTGCCTTAGTATCCCATAATGCAAAGCACATCTTTTTTGGATATGTAAAATGCTATGCATTATGGGAAGAGTCACTACCAAGACTGGTTTTTGACCTTTATTGAGGTCTCATCAGTGGGAGCCAGACCCAAAAGTGATACCAACGTTGAAGTAACACAGAAGTCATATTTACATATATAGTGTTATTTTGATGGCATAACAAGTATTCTTCTGTTTTCTCTTAAAGCAGGTAAACTTACCACAGCAGTTCCATTGTGATTAAAGTCTACTTTACACACAAAAGATCCAGGAGGACATGATGTTCCAGGAATTGGACCAAGAGGATGACATATATTTATGAAGAAGATAGACTTATCATCCTGTACTGGAAATACACGATGTGGTTCTCCTTGTCTGGCAATCAATGGTGATAAATCAATCAAATTATTCATATGTTCAGCAGCACAGTAGATCTAAAAAATAAATGAAAAAGAACTAATATTATTCCTATGTTCAGCTGAACAATATACATAAAAAAAAAGAAGTAAATAACACCCATACATAAGTTGAAAAAATCATTTATATGCTAGCAGAATGATTTTTTTTTTTTTTAAAGATTCAGATGCATTAATTTGATTAGACAGACATCCAAAGGTTACCAGAATAGATATTTTGTTCTTTTAATTTCATTGGTATAGTACCTAGGTGGGCAAACTGCAGCTCCCGAGACAATATTGGTTTTCATTGCCATTTTTGCTAAACTTTTATATGAATAATCTATAGTAGTATAGTATGTACCAATATTGGAATATTTTATTTTGTAAATGCTTTAAAGATAAGTAAAAAACAGATATTTTGAGCTTTTAAATGGTACCGGTTAAAAGGGTTGTTAGCATGGATTTTATTATCGTATTCAGTTGGTAAAAAGTGTTTCGACATTTGATGGCCTGTGTCGCTCCTGCCAAAATTAGTTCCAAAAGTGATTACTATGATAGCTGCATTAGCCACTGCCTCCACTGGACTTTGCTTCATCACTCTTCATGTAGTACACACAAGTTACATGCTGGTGGTAGCAGAACATAACTAGTGTATTGTAGTTTAGATAAGGATTTTTCTGATTAATAAATACTTAAGATAGATTTCATTGAAATTTATAAAACTCTTGTTTAAAATGACTGAGCAACAGAAGAGTATAAAACGGAAATACGAAAAAGAAAAGAGAGTATTTAACCAACAATGGGAGGACAATTTTGCTTTTACTGTTAAAGGGGAAAAGGCGCTGTGTCTTATCTGTCATACAACCATCAGCCACTTTAAAGCCAGTAATTTAAAGCGCCACCATGAATTTAATCATAAAAATTTGCATTTGAATTTTCTCCTGAATCAGAACTATGAAAAAACAAGATAAAATGTTTGAAATATAATTTAGTCACTCAACAAAATAGCCTATTTCCCCTATGTAAGCAAAGCGATTTGGCTACTGAAGCTTTTTGTTATAGCTTGGAATATTGCTCAAAGTAAATGTCACACAGTCATGGAGAATTTGTAAAAAACAATATTAGTGATTGCAATTCTCGCTCCAGAGAACTCAAAACTTAAACAGGCAATAGAACAAATTCCTATCTCCTGCTGGACTGCTGAGAGACATATTTCTGAAATTAGTTCTACAATTGTTTGTTCACTGCAGAGTGATCTGAAAAGCTGCTTTTCAGATAAGTTTCAGATTAGCATTGAATGAATCTACAGACATTCAAGATATTCCTCAGCTAGCTATATTTATTCTCTATGTTACAAACAATGGAAATATAAAAGAAGAATTCTTAGACTTCATAAGCTTAGTCAACTTATCATAAGGTACTCTATCAAAAGCCTTTGCAAAATTCAAGTATATTACTGTGTATCCTTCTCCTCTGTCCAAGGAAGCAGTCACTTTATTGTAATAAGTAAGTAGATTACTAAAACATGACCTCCCTTTAGCAAATTCATGCTGTCCATCAAAGATTATACCATTGTTGTCAACCCAACTCTGGATCCTAGTTCTCACAAGCTTATCCAACAACTTAACCACAACACCTGAACAGAGATAGGCCTATAGTTTGATGCTTGAGTTCGATCACCTCCTTTATGAAGTGGCACAATCTTGCCCTCCTTCCACTCTTTAGGAACTTGACCAAGTGCAAGACTCGTATTAAAAAAATATGTTAAGGCAGGTGTCAACTCTCTGGCACATTCCTTCAGAATACGCGGTGATATATTATCAAGTCCCACAGCCTTATTTACATCTAGTTTACTCAACTCCCCAAACACCTCTTGCTCACTTGCAGTCAGTCTCTCCTCCCCATCATCAACTGCTCTCAATCTCTCCATAAGTCACATTCACAAGATTGAAAGATCTTTATGAACTGCTCATTAAGTATCTCCACCACACATTCTGCAATAGCTGTCTTTATGCCATTTCCTCCAATCAATGTCATCCTTCCATAATCATTCTTTCTTTTGCTGACTACATATCAAAAGAACTCCCTAGGATTCTTTTTGGCTTCATTAGCTAACTGCTGTTCATACCTCTCTTTAGCTACTTTCACCAACCAAGTCACCCTCCTTGCCTGGTCTTTGTAGACCTCATGAAATTGGTTACTTCCACTTCTCTTATGCTGCCTCCACAATGCCCTTTTTCTCTGTATCGCATGCTTAATCTCTTTATTCATCCATCTCACACCTACCTTATTTAACCTTCTCATCTTTGGAATACATTTAGACACTGCATCTACTAAATAGTTTTTGAAAATCCCCCAAGCTGCATTGATCTCTTTTCCAGCCATTCTCATTCCATGCTACACCCGCAAGCTGTCTCCTGAGCACTTCATAATCACCCCCCCTTGTAGTTCCGCATATACTCTTTTTTCACAGGGGTCCTTGCACTGCTGGCAACCACCCAGGTAATCACCTCATGGTCACTTTCACCAATTGGTGGATGATTTGACACTTCATTGATAATTACATCCTCTGATGAGATGACCAAATCCAAGACCCTTAATCCTCGTGTGCTCTCTGTTACATACTGTCTGAGGTAGTTATCCCTCAAAAACTCAAGAAACTCATTTTCTTTACTTCCAGTTGCTATCTCTTCATTTCAGTCTATATTGCCACAATTAAAATCACCCATAATGATCACCCTTTTCTTATTTGCTTGGCTTATTTGACTATACATTTCACTATCACCACCATCCACATTACCGGGTCTATAACAACATCCCACCAAGTATTTGATTCTATTCACCTCTATCTCACACCATACTGCCTCAAAACCACTGGTCCTATTTCCCTCTTGCATCTCTACCTTGTATGGACATAACTCTTTCTCTATCATTAATAGCACTCCCCCCTCCCTTTTTACCCCTTCTATCTTCACGAAACATATCATACTCCTTCCATCTCTATTCCTGTCAGGATGTCGTCCTCATCTAACCATGTCTCACTTATTCCGACAATCTTTGGGTGAACAGACGCAATTAGTGCAACCATTTCATCTGCCTTGTTTCTTATACTTCTAGCATTGGCAAACACGACAGCTCATTTCTGGATCTACAGCTAGTTCCACTGATACCACTCACTCGATGTGATCTCTCCATGCTGGACTAGGGCCATTTCCCTTTCTGCTTCTTCATTTTAGAACCCTTTTCAATTTCATCTATTTCCTCTTGATCCCTGGTCATCCCATTTCTTTCCTGCCTACACATGCTCTCACCTCCTCTTGGAGCATCCACCTTTCTCATGCTATGTACCCTTGTCCACCCTGAGCCTTCCCGTTTCCCTGCTCCTCTTGCACACCCATTCTCTCATTTTCTATACTCATACCACTCACTTCCCCATTCATTTCCACTTCTTCAATCTCTCCTGCTCTTCTACATCACTCCCTTCTCAATCTGATTCATTCTCTCTATTCACTTCTCTACCTTCCAGCAGCAGTCTCTCCAAGTAACTCACACCATAACCACTCAAATGCAGTCCATCGCTTCCATACAGCTCACTTTGTCCCTCAAACTCATTCCACACATTAACAAACTGTACTCCCATCCCCTCAAACATTTCAGCCAGAATAGCATTCATAATCCTTGCTCTCTGCCTCATTTCACCACAATCATACCTAGGCAATACATTGACTACCCTTCCTGTCACACTATTCTCTTTTATCTTTCCAAGCAGTCATCCCCTTTATGGGAGATAGTATACTTTATAAATCAGCTAATCTTTCCTAACTTTTTATTGTGTATATATATATATATATATATATATATATATATATGACAGAATGATCATTGACTCGGTTAACATACATAGTTTTATGAAAAAAAATTGAATGACTAGAACCGAGATTTAATTAAAAAGGTTTTAATATAAACACACTACTAGTTTCGGCCTGTAACAGCCTTCTTCAGGTGACATTATAAAATGACAAAATACAACTACAACGTTTTCATGCTAATTATGTATAAAGACTGTCTATGTTGTTCATAGTCTTTTAACCCTCAAATGTTTAGTGTTTTTTCTTTTATAATGTCACCTGAAGAAGGCTGTTACAGGCCGAAACTAGTAGTGTGTTTATATTAAAACCTTTTTAATTAAATCTCGGTTCTAGTCATTCAATTTTTTTCATAAATATATATATATATATATATATATGCTTTTTTTTTTTTTAAGTTAGGAAATTTATTGACTTTTTTAGTTATCTTACATTAGCTACTTAGGTGACGCCCTTTGGAATTGTCAGTTATTGTTCAATTAGCTTTAGAAACGTACTGAAGATGCCTGTGATACACAGGCGAAAATTTTACTATTAAATATTTTACGTGAGTTTTTCTATTATTATAATTTTGAATTTATTTATTATTTATTTACTTTTATGTGGTCACATGATTAAGTATTATCACACATTTTTTTTAATCTTTCTTCATTCTGCAACTTGGCCAAAGCATTATTACTTAATTTTAAAAATTGCAAATAAAGTTTAAATTATTAAAAAAAAAAACATGTTTATAAAATTTAATTTAGTATGCTTTGGCCAAATATTCAGTGCTTCGACACCTGACACTTTCGGACTTTCATTTCTGTCTTTCTTTCTCGCTCTCTAAAACCTCTTAAATATAAGATTTATTGGGGACAACAATTTGTGAATGATACTGATATTACTACCAGTAATGTCTCAACTTGACTAGGATTTATTTGACAAAGCCATTAATGCACTGTTTTCCTGCTGGAATGCTTACGACAAGTGATGGTTGTTAAAATATGTTATTCTATGTAATTAGTATTAATTAAACCTCATAAAATGAAATAAAAGATAAATAAAATTAAAATTAGTTTTAATGTTATTTACTTTGTCAATGAGCTTCATTATATCAGAATCGGGTGCCATTAAAACTTCACCTTCAAAGTTACTATATCTGAGAATATCATTGCTAGAGTGAGGAAACAGATACCTTGGATAATTAAAAAAATATATCTGATCATCTTCACAGGCATGTGATTGCAACCAAAAATACCTATAAATTGTCAAATATTCAGTGAACCATATCACACTGCAAGTGTGATATGGTTCACTGAATATTTGCAGTGGAAAGAAATGGAAAAACTTCACTGACCTACACAAACCTACAAACAAACTTTGTCACAAACTAAGAGTATGCCTAGAAGAATGATAAATGATCAGAGCAAAAGGAAGGTTTCCAAGCCACTCAGGTGCAATTTATGTTCTGAAATATATGCTATTCAAATACTCATTCAGATATAGTGGTATTTCAGTGGTATTTGTATACTCATTCAGATATAGTGGTATTTCGGTATTATATAGTGGTATTTGTTAAAATCTTGCATTTAAAATGTTTGCACATTTTCTAATACTGACAAAAGCTGTTTTAATTGTTAAGCTTTTCATAGACTAGATGTAAATATGAAGCAGTTTTCAATACAAGAGGGTTACCAATTTTCCACTTTTTTTAAAAAAACAGTGAGAAATAACTCCTTAAAATCATTACATAAAAGAAATTGCTAATGACGAATGTTATCAACCTACCTTATTTTCACATGCTAATTCTGTTGACCATGTAAAGTAATAAGTGCAATCGCTAGATTCATGCAAAAATTCTGGCATGTTTAATCTAGCACGACCATCACGAGGACAAAAAAACTGAATTATTGTGTTACGCTTGAAACGATTCTGGTGGCAAGGAGCTCCATCAGAATAATTTAAGAACAGTGCTCCTTCGTGGAAGTGTAAATAAGAATTGATCCTGCCTGCATCCCATCTTCTGCCATCAACTTCTGTTTGACAGGAACCTGCACATAAATTAAAAATTTTCAACCTCAATTAAAAATAAAAGGGCATGCAATATAGACAAAGAAGTGATAAATTTTCTTTTCAGTACAAGCCTAAGAAAAGCAAAGGAAGATGCAAGATTACCCATCATATTGGATGGATAAGCTTAAATCTTCAAGACTGAATATAGTGTATATTCAGAAGGTTTGTTATAAACTTGCATTTTAAACTTTTCATATTCATACTTTTTCATCTGGAAGGCCACTGAAGGAGCAAGGATAGATAACTGGGAGGAGGCCTTCACATAGCTTGTACACTATCTCCACTATTATTCATCATCTATATGAATCACAATGAAAATAAAGTGACCTCAAATCTGATCTCAAAATAAAATTCAACTCAGCTCTTTACTCGATGCAGATGATGTTATACATAATCCTAAATAAATCCAGTAAAGTCTTAATTATGTAACTAGGTTGAATAACTGCTGCAAGAGTGCTTAACTAATGCATATATCAGTCTTCTTGGCCAAGTAGTTAACCCGTTTGATTGTCATTTTGTAGAAATGAATTTACCATGAGACCATTTCCCCCATTTATTAAAAGCCTGAAGTGGCTTGAAAATGCATTTTGTCTCTAGAATGGTGTTTTCTGGACTATGTATAAAAATAAATACAACCATAAATAAATTAAAAAATAGACAAAAATTCTTAGCTCACCCACAGACTAATATACTATAGTATTGTGACCTTTTGTAACATAAGACAAATTTGATATGAAAAACCATCAACAAGAAGACAAAAATAGGCATGAATGTGGATAAACCATGACCCTGCATTCTTAACAGAGAACTTACAACTAAAAGATTTTAGCTATTTAGTCACACTTTTTTTTAGTGAAGATGGCAAATTAAATATGGAAACAGACATAACAAAGTTGGTATTTTGGGGAGCCAGGTTAATAAATTTATCTGAAATAAGAAAGAAATTAGTCAAAATACTAAAATATCAGAATTGAAACTAAGTTTACCTTGAGAATCTGATAGTTGTTTTAGAAATAAAACATTTCATCAAGGATTAGAAGCAGATATGAGAAAAACAGGGAAGTAAATAGACAGCAGCATCATATTAAAAATGAAGCCATTAGGAGTCAACTTGGTGAATACTACATTGTTAGTATTCAGGAATGGGTGAACTCAGCTAATCTAAAGCATATGGTCACTTAAATAGAATGGGAGAGGAAAGGATAACAAAGCATATGTTGTCATGCCTAGATAGCAGAAAAAGACCTAGAGGAAGACCAAGATCTCAGCAAATTGATGCAATCAGAAGTGATCTAGAACAGTGGTTCTCAACCTTTGTGAGATTGCAGCCCGGTAAATTCTTTTTTTATAAGATGAGGATCCAGTCACAACAAATTTACTCGTAAATACCTTTCCAATTTTTTTAAAGCTCATACATTAAACTAACATAAGTATTAATAATTAATTATGGCATAATCATAAAGAGTATTAGTACATTATGTATACGGTTGACAGGTTGACAAATATAAAATTACATTTAAATTAGTTATTAATCACTGGACTAATGAAATCTTGTAGTATATTGTAGTTTCCTCAGGCCAACATCATTAACTTAATTTGCTGATTTACATTGATATATCCAATTCTAATCACCAAAAAGTTATAATATTATACATTGTAAAATTGATTATTTTTTATTACATTGATTTTAATGATGTTGGTTTTTTAAAAAAAAAACGGTAGTAAGAAAAATATTAATGCATTGTAACTCACCATAGAAGTCAGCTGAGCAGGGAATGCAGCAGAAGGATGCCAACTTGTCGGCGAAACACTCATTATCACATACACATGCCAAATATTTACATATGCAAAGTATGTAATTTAATAAATAAAAATGTATGAATCTCTCAATTCTAAACACTAACTCCAACACTAATTAATATTTTGAATTTAAAAATGCAGCACTTTAACATAGCAATTATAAGTTACTGAAAAAAGTTAAACTTAGTTTCTTTTATTACAACTGAGTTTTTGAAGGTTTTTAGTTAGGCTAGTGAGACTTTTATTGCTATTTTCTGTCCATTAGCTTATTCTGGGATGAATTGAAGTGACAGCCAAACGGAGATGGTCAGAAAGTTGCAGGCGGTTCCTCTGTTTCGTTTTAAGCACACTCATGGCAGAAAATGCAGTTCTGCAAAGATATGTGGTGGAAAAACAAAGAAGAAATCTCATTGCTATTTCATGTAAATTTGGATATTCATTTTTCATTCTTATCCAGAATTTCAAATTACTCATAGAATTAAAAGTACTTTCTAGTCCTTTGTCCGATGATAATTCAATAAGTTAAAGGGTTTCTTCATGGGAAGGGGCTGCCTCTTTGTGTTCAACAAAGGGGTTCACAATCCACATATTTTGCCTCTGGGGATCCTCATGATCGAGATAATACTATTCAAATGACAATAACAACATCTTCAAGTGCAATGCAATAATATCTGAAACTGAATTCTGTGAAAAAAATCATCTGCTTCCATAACATAATCTGAGTATAACTGAAACATTTTATTATTTCTTTCTGCAATCATATTAAGCCAGAGTTTGAGTTTCTTTTTGAATGATTCGATCTTGTTCCAAGCATTAAATATTGTTGTATCTGCAACTTGAAGTTTTAAATTCAACTCGTTTATGTAAGAAAATATGTTGCTGAGGCCAGCCTAGCTATCCATTTCTTATGCTGGAAATAATGGGACAGGGTCCCTTTTCTTATCAACTAGAAACAGCTCAACTTCCTTTCGGAGTTCATATAATCTTATAGATATTATTTGTTTTTATCTTTATTTGTGATTATTATGTCGAACTGAAACTTCAGTAATTGTTTTTGATTTCTAGTTACTCTTATCTTTAATGACCCCCCCCACACACACACACGTTGATATCTGTGTCTGCTTGGGCTTATGTTAAATTCCTTCAGAGACAATAACCTCGATCTTTGCCTGAAATGTTCTAATCTTAAAACTCATGTCTGATACTGTAACTTAACTTTAGTCCGCTTGTAATCCGCTTAACTTACCTCTCCCCCCACCCCTCAACACTGTAAGACATACCCTTATATGTGCTAGTGTCGTAAAATAAGAAAAACCTCTAGTCATGGGCAAATCCTCAATTTAGATTACTAATGCTTGTGTTTAATAGTCATTGAAAAATTTATTTTAGTTAATGACTGCACCATCAAGGATCATGTAAATTATAAATTCTTTACAAGCATGAGAATTGAGAGTGCCCTCTATTCATTAATCTCAAGCAACTCTGAATTGTACAGTCATGGCAGTCACTTTACCTTGGTAACACAGGTCCGATTAGCTTTTTTTGGAGACAGTGCATTGGTTAACAAAGATCAGGCAAGCTATTTACAAAACAAAACATGTTTATTTTAACTAAGATAAATATTTTACATATGGCAATGGGTATATCACATGCTCGAATCACAATGTATGAAGCAAAGCTAATCACTTGATACTTTAAACAAACAAAATCTCACACTCAACTTATTTATCACATGAAAGATCCTTAGCCCGCAAAGACTTGCATTCAATTTTATAAAAATTGAACTAATTACATGCAACACTTTCTACGCGTTAGTTAACACGTAGAAAGTGTTAACACAATCAATATACAACTTTTGCCATTCATTTATGCATATATACAGACTAACACTCAGCTCTCTAACTTCTTTGCTACGTACTACAATTGATTAAACAGGACTAGCATCGATTATCTACACAAACAATCTTGGACAATAACAGAGAGCAATTTACTTAGTAGCACTCAGCATCTTGTAAAGTCCTGGGGTTTTCGAGGGGTATTGGAGAGTTCTGCTGGCTCCTTCCTCCTTGTGAAATGGTTGCAATTGGGCACTATTCAACGGTTGTCATCTTGCAAGTTCTCTCCTTTGGAAAAGTAATATAGTTCTTCTGCGATGTCAGGAACTGCTCCGGTTGCGGCATGGATTGGTATTTTCGTCGAAGAACATCTCGGAAGGTTTCTTTGAATACGGCCTCACCTGATTCCTTTCCCCCCCCCCTGCACTGGGATTACTTACCAGCGAACTGCCCAAGATCTCCTGGATGACTCCTCAAGGGATTCCCTGCTCTTCTCCTCACAAGACTCCGGAAAATTTTGAAAAAAAAAAAAAGCCTTATAGCCTGCCAATCAAGGCCTTTTATATCATTCGACATCCTTTGTCTTACCATCCAAACTTCCCGGATTTTCCAGAAGTGCCCTAATGTCATCTATGCTTGTTTTAGGTTTTGGCGGCAAAACTCCTATATTTCAGTGACCTTAGAGATTATTGTTCACCTCCAACTCACTAGCATAATCCTGTCTAATCCTTTTAGTTACATACACTAGTAGTTTTACATTCAGTTATCTTTACAATGTAATATAAAGTCTAACATATTAAAGCAGAATATACACTTCTAATTTTATATATTTTGACCTATGTAAAATTGATATAGGTGAAAAAAATTTTCTTTATTTCACCATAAGAGATTTTACAACCTCTTGAGAACTTCACCGCAGGACAGCCAACGAACTTCCGAATAGAAAAGAAGATTTTGATGATCAGAGCCCATTTCATTGCACAATGTGCTTTTAAGTCTTGTATTTAAAGCACTGTTTTTTATATAATTAATAATTTTAACAGATTAAGACAGGACTTCATTAGGTTCAGGTGGCATTTTTTTGGAGACCAGGTTTTGCCTATGAATATAGCAATGTATTGACAATAAGTCACTGCCTGCCATAACCTTAATTTTAGTGACTAAACCTGAATTTCTACCTAAGACAGACAACCCTGTCAGTTCAAACTCCAATGTAATTTTTCCATTTGAGACCTTTCTCTTCAATGAAACCATTTAAAATTTTGAAAACATCACTGCTGGTAGTGTGCATAGGTAATTCAGAAACACTTAAAATGTCTTCTTTCATGTCACTTTCATCATGATCAATATATCCTACATATATAAGTAAAATGCTGTTCTGAATATCTGTAGATTCATCCAGTTGTAATGCAAACCATTTTAATTTTTTTTCAATGAGTTGCATTTCTGTATCTTCTGTCATATCAGATATCCGCCTATCAACTGTATCATTCGACAATGGGATGTCTTTCATTTTAATTGCTGCAGACTGGCCTAATACTTCATTACAAGCAGCAATCAAAGAAGGCTTATGAGTTCTTTGCCAATAGAATATGGTGTTTTACATTTAGCTATCTGTAATGATATTAAATAGGATGCCATCAGAAGTGAAGTGTCAGTGGTTGAAGCTTGGGAAATAATTTTCTTTTCTATTTTAAGTGCATCTCTTTTACGCATAAAGAACTCAGTAGGGTTGTTGACTAGATCGGAATGTTTTGTATTGAGATGTTGGGTAAGTCGTGATGGCTTCATTTCCCAGAACAGTAGCACAAATGACACATTGAAGTTGTGGAAATTGGTCAGTGTCAGGACATTTTATGAAACTAAATTTTAAATAGCTATCCATGTACTTACGAGTGAATTCAGACTTTTTCTTCTGTGTGCTGGTAGTTTCCCCCTCCTTTTGTACACTATTTGTTGCGTCACAAACAGCTTCAATACAAGATTTCTTAACACCAAAATTAAACAAAGTCCCTTGTCTCTTATTCATATTAAAATTTAAATCTGCAGGCTTATTACTTTTAAAAAATCATGGCACTCCTGTTTCGAAACAAGCACTTACACACTGAATACAAACTTGCGAGATAGGTCACTAACGTTTGCAACACAGATGTCATTTAGTTCAGTTTTGAGAACATAGGCTACACCAACCATTGTTGTAATCAGCTTGCAGACAATTTTTTATCACCAGTCATAAACAACGGTATTCCCTTTCCCGAATGATGAACGATTTCGATGTGTGAAAATTAATGATAATTCACGAATACTTCCATGTTTAAAACTACACAACTTGGTCACTGACATTTGCTACGCAGATGTTATTTAGGCATTCTGGGTCTGAGTTTTTTGACACATTCACGAATATTATTCTCCTCGGAATATTTCCCCTATAAAATATTTATTCATGAAAAATGCTTAGAAAACTAAAATGACAAATTCCAGGAGAACTTCTCATGGCCTGGTATAATTGATTCCGGGGCCCAGTACCGGACCGCGGCCCGGCGGTTGAGAAACACTGCTTTAGAAGATCTCATGCATAGGATCTGAAAATATTGGAGTCCTGGCAAATAGCAGATTCATTTGGAGATTATTGCTGGGAGGTTATTGGAGATTTGAACTGTTGATGGAAGGGTAATAATATAAATTTTATCATGTATCACAAGCACAGTATCCTATATACCTTTTGAGGGTACATATCAGGAATTTGATGGGGAAAAAAAAAATGCTACTCTGTGGAAAACATAATATTTATGTATGTTGGAGTAAAAGTGATATGCAGTCAACTGAATAATGCCTGGTTATTATTTTGCACATTCCAACATTTTTAATCATTGCAAAAGCATGAAAAATAATCCATGTAGAGTTCACATATAATGATGGCTTTAATAGAAACGATCCAAATGGAATGAGATTTTAAAATCTCATTCCATTTGGAATGAGATTTCTTCATAAAATTCTTCATAAAAGAAGGTTTAATAGCAAAAGAAATTCATTCGAAAATCATAAAAGTTTATGGGCACTCTTCTCCTTCATTTTTCACCAATTAAGAAATGGGCTGCCAAGTTTAAATGTGGCCATACCAACTTTGAAGATAATCCATGTGAAGGATGTCCAAAAAGTGTAACAACACCAGAAATCATTGATCAAGTGCACAATATGGTATTGGATGACCAGAAAGTCAAAGTGAGTGAAATTGCTGAGACTATAGGCTTTCAAAAAGAACGTGTAGGATATATTTTGCATAAAGAATTGCATATGAAAACACTTTGAGCAAGATGGGTGCCAAACTTGCTCACAGCAGATCAAAAACATGCTCGAATGAAAATCTCTGAATAGTGCTGGAGCATTTTAACAGGAATGAAACTGATTTTGTGCATCAATTTATTACTATAGATGAGACTTGGATCACCATTACACACCAGAATCCAAACAGCAGTCAAAACAGTGGACAGAAGCCAGTTTGTTCAGCACCAAAGAAGATAAAGTCAGTTCCATCAGCAAGAAAGGTCATGGCATTGGTGTTTTGGGATGCTAAAGGCATTTTTTTATTAATTATCTTGAAAAGGGTAAAACAATAACCAGGAAATGTTATTCCGATATTTTTTAACCAGACTAGACGAAAAATTCGTGAGAAAAGATCTGGTTTGCAGAAGAGAAAAATCATCTTTCATCAGGAAAATGCACTTGTCACAAAGGTGTTTTGGCAATGGGAAAATTAAGGGATCTGTACTATGAATTGTTGGAACATCCACCCTTATTCCCCAGATTTTGCTCCCTCTGACTTCTATTATATTTTCCCAAAACTACAACTCTTCCTCGCTGGTCAACGTTTTTCTTCAAATCAAGAAGTGATTGCAGCTGAAGAGGGGTATTTTGCAGATCTTACTGAGAACCACTACAGGGACTGAAGCATCGCTGGAATAAATGTATTAGTCTTAAGGGAGATTATGTTAAAAAATAAAAATAATTTTGAAATTATAAATTCGTTTTGTCATTGTTAGTCGGAGAACTTTTCAGACCACCCTCGTATATGTTTTGCTATGACAATTCACTCCTATTCTTAAAAATTTGTATCTGCTTCCTCAATAATCAAGCAAATTGAGTCTTAACACTTGTATATACAAAAACAAAAAGCAGTTTAATAACACTAAAATACATTAAATGTAATAATATTCTGGACTTTAACCACAGTATCTCATTTTAGAAATTTACTAAATCACATCTTATCTGGACCTAAAACATGCCAACTAAAAAGAACACTATGTTTCTTAAATGAAACTATGAGTAACAGTTTATTTCTTCTGCAGAGATAGTTTCTTATCCTGAAAACCATTTTTCTTACAAAAATCTTGAAAATAACTGTAGATTTCCTGTTCTTAGTAAGAAACAAAAGTTCACACTGGGATAATAAAATCCTCAATTTTGAATACTATTTAACATTCCTGCTTTAATGCCTGCTAGAAAACTCACACAAAAATGCTCCTTTCGGCTTTTTTCTTTTTCAAGATTCCCAAACTTTTTCCTCTTCCTCTAAGGATTTCCAATAAAAAATGATCCAATACTTAAAATTCAACTTGCTGTATCTCTTCTTTGAAAAAGCTGTTAAATCATTATCTGATAATAGCTGTTATAAGATAAATATTTCTTCTTCTGTATGAGAAACTTCATTATCAAGTTCCATATATTTCCTATAAATTTCTTCCACAACTGCTATTCCAGTTAACTTTGGAACATAACAGCTAAAACTTCAAAATGTCTTTCTTTCTTTATGAAAAACCATACCAATGAAACTTTTACCAACTTGTTCCAAAAATCCTTCCATATCTCTACATAATCCATATCTCTCTCTCACTCAACCCCTCTCCAGCTGTTGACCAGTTACTATGTTCTTTTTACTTGTGCATGCTCTGGTGTACACAATACTTTGGTTCTGCTTCAGTCATAAAGTGAAGGAAACTGCTGCCATTACGTGCAATCTTCATGGCACTTTGCTTGAAAGTGGTAAAAACTACCACTTTCAGTGAACTAAAGTCTTTTTAACTTATGTTGTATTCTAAACATACACAAACACTAAATTATAAGACTTATTTTGGATACATTAAACTTAGAAGTAAATTTTCTGCTATGTTCACTTTGTTGAAATTTACCACTATAATCAGAAAACTCAAGTTTACAGTAATTTACATAAATCAGTATAAACTCGATATCCTTACGGACATGTATTATACATGTCCGTAAGGATATGTACTTTGCATTACGGGATACATTACTTCCTTTAAGTAATGTGAAGTCATTAGCTTCTATATACAGTTGCCCAGTCCTGAAATTACTTCAAACGCAACCTTTGTCTGCTTACACTTGGATAAAGGATTAAACCAAGAATATAATTTCTTGGCATCTTTTATTTATAGTATAACTAAGTGAAAAAACTTCCAATGGGTGAGTTTCGGGGTGCTTAAGGGTCAAAGCTGTATAACTGCATAACTAATGTCCAATTATCACCTTCTCATGGTGCGCCCTGTTGGATATCTACTTTGATACTGAACGAACGAGGATGGGCTGGCAATTTGGGATTTAGCCGACCAAATTGTATTCTTATTGGTTAAACCAAAATAAAAATAATGGTACAACATAACAAAATTTCATGCAGGCTGGGGCGTCGCCCGGTTAAACAAGGACCCCGTTGTTTTCATCAGGGAACCAGGGCGAACAGCGAAAAGTCAGTTACTGGAACAAATCAGAAAACAAACCCCAACTCAACATCACCAGAGTTAAAGATTGGTACTATCAACGTAAGAAGCCTGAATGGCAAAGAAATGGAGCTAGCCGCGGAATTAGATAAGTACCAGATCGACATAATAGGGGTGACTGAAACAAAAAAGACCAAAACTGGTGAGATCTTTCTGAGCAATAAATACAAAATGTTATATTCAGGCAATGACAATCAAGGAAAAGAAGGAGTAGCCATAGTGTTCAACACAAAATACGAGGCTAATATTCTTGAATGGCAGTCAGTCTCAAGTAGAGTCATGTGGGCAAATATGAGAATGGGGAACTGGACAATGAGACTTATTTGTGCCTATGGTCCCACAGAAGGTTCTACTAAGGTAGAAGTGGAGGAATTTTTTGAGGCTTTAGAAAAAGCAACTGACACAATGAAAAATGAAAAGTTGGTCCTTGTTGGGGATCTAAATAGCAGAGTAGGAAATGATTGTGAGACATACAAAAATATTTTGGGAAAATTTGGAGAAAAGAGCAAAGCTAATAATAATGGCAAATATCTGTTGGATTTCTGCTCAGGACATGGACTGGTTATTACTAACACCATGTTCCAACATAAAAATGTGCACAAATTCACATGGAGAGAAGAGGCTAGGAATAAGAAAAGTCTCATTGACTATGTTATTGTTGATAGTGATGTTTTCTCCCTGGTGCAGAACACCAGAGTGTACAGAGGATTTGAAATTGGAAGTGATCACTATTTAGTCTTGAGCAGGATAAAATTGAATTTCATATTGAAAAGAAAAACATGTAAGAAAGTTTTAAAGAGAAAAAAAGTTGAGCAGCTCTCAGATGTGAACTGTAGACTAAAATACAGAAAGTTAATGAAAAGAAAATGAAAGAGTTTGAGAACAGGAATCAAACCTTGGAGATTCAGTGGCAAACTCTGAAGAAAACACTGATTGATTCTGCCAGAGAGGCATGTGGTGAGGTTGTGTGCAAGGATAAAAAAATCAGAACTCTCTGGTGGACACAAGAAGTTAAAGAGGCAGTGAAGGAAAAGAAGAAAGCATATCAAAAGTTCCTGGCAAATAAGTCAGCTTTTACTCTTACAGAATACAGAGACAAATGTAAGAAAGCTACACAGTGTGTAAAACTAGCTAAACAAAAGTCATGGGAGGACTTTGGCAAGAATATAGAAAATAAATATCAAGAAGGAGGCAAAATATTCTGGAGGTTGTTATAGAAGCTTAGGAATGGAGGAAAGAGTGCTGTAAAAGGAGTTAGAGATGATAAAGGTGACATGAAAATGGGAGAAAAAGATATTCTTGAAGTATGGAGTAAATACTTTGAAAAACTGCCAAATGAAACAAGCAGTAATGACAGCACAGTGATAAAAAACACTGACCAGGCATGCAGTCAAGAATACATATCCATACTCGAAGTAGAAAAAGCCATTAAAGGCTTGAAATGTGGAAAGGCAGCAGGAGTAGATGATATTCGACCAGAAATGCTGAAGCATGGTGGTATGAAAGTCTTACAGTGGCTGCACTGCATAGTTCAGTAAGCCTGGACAGAGGGACGAATTCCTGATGATTGGAGTAGAGCTCTCGTAGTACCCATATATAAAAAGGGAAATAAAACTGAATGTGAGAATTACAGATGTATTTCCCTACTGAGTGTTCCTGGCAAGATCTATGCAAGTATACTTGAGAAACGGTTGAGAAGAATTGTGGAAGAAAAGCTTGGTGAAGAACAAGCTGGATTCAGGCCAAATAGAGGCTGTCAGGATCAGATCTTCACTTTACGACAAATAGTCGAGAAAGCATGGGAATATAACAAAGATCTGTATTTAAGTTTTGTCGATTTGGAAAAGGCATATGACAAGGTGCCAAGAGAGAAGCTATTCAATACGCTGCAGTTATATGGTGTCAATGGGGCATTATATCAAGCAATACTTAGTCTTTATTTGAGTTGTAAGTCAGCAGTTAGAATTGAAGGAAGTAGAGGAAGATGGTTTAATGTTAAATCTGGTGTGAGACAAGGATGTACATTATCCCCTCTGTTATTCATTATCTATATGGATCACATTATGAAGGAAAGTGGTATTAAACCTGATATCAAAATTGGAGATGTTAATGTCAGCTCTTTGCTTTATGCGGACGATGTTATACTTCTAAATAAATCCGCTACAAGTCTGCAAGATTCTCTGACTAAATTGAATAGCTGTTGTAACAGATATGGTATGAAGGTCAGCAATAAAAAGACAAAAACAATGAAAATAGGCAGAATCATTGAAAATGTCAACTGTGTTGTGAATGGAGAACCTGTGGAACAAGTAAAACATTTCAGCTACTTAGGCACAATTTTTACTGAAGATGGTAAATTAAATATAGAAATAGACAACAGAATCAGCAAAGCTGGTATGGTGGGAAGTCAAATGAATAAATTCATATGGAATAAGAGAGAAATTAGTCGGAACACTAAATTAGTTGTATACAAGACAGTGTTCAAACCAGTTTTAACTTATGGATCTGAGAGCTGGGTCAGAAGTAAAACACTTGACCAAAGACTAGAGACCGCAGATATGAGAGTCCTGAGAAAGATTAGAGGCATGAATAGATGGCATCAATGGCAATATCATATTAAAAATGAGGATATTAGGAAAGAACTTGACATTGTCAGCATCCAGGAATGCGTTAGCAGAGCTAATCTCAGGTGGTATGGTCATTTAAATAGAATGGGAGAGGAAAGATTAGCAAAACAAGTGTTCTCTGCCAGGTTGGCAGGAAAACGACCCAGAGGAAGACCAAGATATAGGTGGATTGATACGGTACAAAGTGCCTTAGGGGATAGAAATATAAGATCTGATAATGTTGGAGTTTTGACAAGTAACAGACTGATTTGGAGGAAAATTGTAGATAGGAAGTTAGTAATGATGTAATTTTTTCATGTAGTACTGTCATATCCTGTACACCCATTGAGGGTACATGGCAGGAATTTGATGATGATGATGATGGGTGAGTTTCATGCGAGCCCTAGTCCAGACAAATCGCTTTTTGCAATGTTGTGACAGTTGATGAAAAATCTTTTCAAATAAGATTTTTTTAAGTCTATAATATGCAAAAAAATACCATGTTTCCACTGCAGACGAAGTGATTTTTTTGCGACTCCTGCCCATGAAAGGTTGCATATCTATAATATGTGGATGTAGATGAATTTCATTGCCCAATGTGAGACCACTGCCCTACTTATTGAGAAGTGGCTTGAAAAAGTTCCATGTTTGGTCTCTATAGCAGGATTTCCAGACTATGTAAAAAGCAAATAAAAAATACTAAAAACATATAAAATTAATAAAAAAATTTTAAAAAATTCCTAGCCAACCCACAGTAAGAATGTACTATAGGTTTACAGAAAAACCTTTTGTTCATTTGAAGCTACATAAAAAAAATGACTTGTGAATCCTGCAATTTTTTTTTAGAGTTGAGACAGGATATTATAATAAAAAACAATAAATAACACTAGGTAGCAAGTGTGTCCATGGGATTGCATTATGTTAATACTTTGTGCAGATCCGTCCTTTGTAAAGTTATATGATTATATCATGATGACTCGTTATAGTATTTACATAAAAAATATTGAATATAAAACTTCTTGAATTCAGTAGAAGCATGAAAGATATTGTCTACATTTTTAATGACTGTTGTAAATTGCTACCTTATTTATTAAAAAAATTATTTTCTGAACAATTATTTACAGATTGATGCTTACCAGATTCTGGATGACATGGATTATCAGATGATTTTCGACATACATTCAGATAGAAAATGTGTGATCCACCATTAACTTTATATGCTTCCTTTCTCCACAAAGGATTTAAATCAAAATGAAATCCTGCCCAAAAGAAAATTAGTATGTACAAATTTAGTATATATATATAGTAATCATGTCGATTTCAATTCAAAAACAATTTAATTCAGCATTTTTAAAACTGCAGTAGGTAGACAGCACTGTGGAATGATTCCTACACTTAATTTATTTTTAAACTAACTTTTTAGCTTTAAAATCAAACCTTTCAGTCAGTTAGTTTCTCTGTCTTTCAATCACACATGCTTGTCAATGCTCTGTCAATCAACCCATCATGCATGGAGAAGTGATTTTCCATTTCTATAGTTCACCCATCCAGTTATCACTTCATGTTATTTCGTTTTGAAACAAGTTTAACTTGTTTCAAAACGAAATTTTGAAACAAGTTAAACTTTTGAAACATCAAAATTTTGAAACAAGTTTAACTTGTTTCAAAATTTTGTTAGTCTGGCACAACAAAAAATCTGGTTATTTTTAAATTATATTCATTTGAGAGTGCATTAAAACTCTTAGGTTCCAATTACTTGACCAGGCATTTTTATCATCATTTATTCATGTATGAATAAGGAAACATATATAGAATATTCATATAACAAAAACTCATGGAGATAAAGTCTAATGGATGAAAGAGCCAAGTTACTCTGTTTTGTGCCAAATGGGAAATGTGAGATGGTTCATGAGTCATCTTCAAAAAAGTAAGCAAACTTCTTTATGAAGATGAGACTCATGAAAAGAAACCTTTTCTTTCCTTGGTCTTCCTGTTCTTCTGTGTCCATTAGTTAGCCTGCTGAGAGCAAGAACACTTGGTGTCTCAACCATCTCAGCTGACTTTTTTTTTAATCGTTTCTATTAGGGATCTTTGCTGGCTTTATTCAAGAATGACAGTATTAGGAATGTGATCTTGTCATGTATATCCTGGTATTATTCAAAGGCATGTTGTCCCAAAGTTATTGAAAATATTAACTGCTCATTGAGAAGTGATGGTCCATGTCTGGGCACCATATGTAAATATGACTTGACTGGTGGTTTTGTTAGAGGCAAATTTTTGATATTTATGGTGATGAGATTGTATTTCCAGATATTAGTTAGACTTTTATGGAATTGAAGAGCTTTGTGCTTTCTTTTCACTACATCTGTAAGAGTATCGATATAGGAATCACGTTACTGAAAATCACCGACTTCTTCAAAAATGTGGTCATCTAGACTAATACTTACTTCTATTCTGTTCTTTAGGACTTCAGTTTTACTGCTGTTAAATACCAACCTAATCAGTGCTGCATTTTTACATAAATTATCTAAATGGTTTTGGGTAGTCTGAATGTTACAGTCAATCAGTACAACATCATCTGAAAAAACAGACCACTTATGTAGGTTTGTTTTGCTGAATCTTTGAAAGTTATTCCATACCCATTTCTTGTGAGTCTGAATACATAATCAAGCATCTTACATATTATTAATATAAAATGGCAAAATTCAGCAGTATATATTAGAGAAATGAAACCAAACTTTTGCTACATGACTAATGCCACTGAAATGCATTAAAATGGTCTGTAGTATTCATAAAATGTGAATTTAAAAAATACTCCAATGCTTTAACCAAGCATTAGAAAACTCTATCAACACTACACAGCACATATTAAACCACACAGTAAAATGAAATCAATAATAACTTGTGGCTGCTGAACATCCATTTATGTACAACTGCCAACCTGGTTGGCTGGGTGGTTAGCATATCCACTAACAGGACACTGTTTGAATCCCTCCGTGGTAGATGAACCTCATCATCATCACCCAGTGTGAGACCACCACTCCACTTATTGGAAGCCTGAAGTGGCTTGATAGTTTCATGTTTGGTCTCTGGAGCAGGATTTCCAGACTACATAAAAAATAAATTTTAAAATAAAAACTATATAAAATTAATAAAAAAAAATAGAAAAAAAAATCCTTAGCCCAACCATAGTACGAACATGCTAGATTTACAAAACCCTTTCATGGCTGGGAGCCACATAAAAAAAACTGCAAATCCACTAAAACCTGTTTCATTCCAGATGGAATGAACCAGGGCTCAACGAACACGTGGAACAGTCTTTCTCAAGGACTAAACTCTGGATTCACAAACAATATCATATATTCCTTTCACTAAACCATTTCTGAAAAAGGTTTTGAAATCTCCTGTATTGGGATTGCTGACAAAAGAATCTGATAGTGTTTTAAAAAAGTTTTTTTTAACCTTGATTTCTTTTGTTTTATTTCTCATTTCTTTTGTTTCATGGGACATGTAGGGGTAATTTTTACTCTAAATTCACTATAGCAAACCTTGCATTATGACCAGCTGTCTCTGGTCTCTAGAGGTTCATTACAGTGAATCCCTAGAGACCAGTCTAGCTTCCAGTATATTTTACCATCTTCCTGATATTTATTTTCTATGTTCTTACCATATCTTTCCCTGACTTTTGTTGAGCTAGTTTTGCACAGTGCTTCACTTCTTTTTACATATTTCTCTGTTCTTACAGAACACAAACTGACTTACATGACAAAAAATTTCAATATATTTCTCTTTTCGTTGACTGCCACTTTAACTTTCTGAGTGGAACCATGGGGGTTCCGATTTTTCAATTCTTGTGCACTGCCTTATCACATGCCTCTCTCTCTCTCTCTTTCGCTGATTGAATCAATCAATGTTTTCTTCAGGATCTGCCAGTGAATTTCCAAGGTTTGGTACTTGTTCTCAAACTGATTTTTTCTTGAATAATATTTGAATATTTGAATCTACAGTTCACCTTTGCTAAAAGCTACTAAACTATTTTTCTTAAAACTTTATTGCAGGCTTTTCAATATGATCTTCAATTTTATCCTGCTCAAAATTAAATAACTATCACTTCCTATTTCAAATCCTCTGCATATGACTGTATTCTAAACCAGCATAAAGATATTGCTATCAACAATCACATAACAAATGACTTATTGCTTGTATCTTCTCTCCATGTGAATTTGTGCACATCTTTATGTTGGAACATGGTTTTAGTAATGACGTCTTGAACAAAAATAAAGTAGGTACTTACGATTATTATTACTAATACCTTTGTGGTCTTTGCAAAATTTTCCCAAAATATTTCTACATATATCTGGTAATCATTTCCTACTCATAGATATCCGACAAGGACCAAATTTGGCTTTGTGTCACATGCTTTCTCTAATGCTTCAAAAAATTCCCCCACTCTTCCTTACTAAAACCTTCGGAGGGACCACAGGCACAGATAAGTCTCACTTTCCCCAATTCCCCATTGTGATATCTCACTACATATCCACCTACATCACTCTACTTGATAATGCCTACATTCAAGAAGATTATCCTCGTATTTTGTGTTAAACATTAAATACAGAGATAGTGCTAAATGTTTTGCACATTTAAGTCAATACTAACATCCTCTTCTATCATCTAACACTTTTGTTCTCTCTCTCTCTATCTTTTTTCTCATTATATTCCATTTACCATGACCAAGGTGCCAAGAGAAAAGCTATTCAAAATGCTACAGTTATATGTGTCAAGGGACATTGTATCAAGCAATACTTAGTCTTTATTTGAGTTTTAAGTCAACAATTAGAATTGAAGGAAGTACAGTAATATGGTTTAATGTTATATCTGGTGTCAGATAAGGATGTACATTAACCCCTCTGTTATTCATTATCTATATGGATCGCATTATGAAGGAAAGTGGTATTAAACCTGATATCAAAATTGGAGATGTTAATCAACTCTTTGCTTTATGCAGACGATGTTATACTTCTAAATAAATCTGCTAGAAGTCTGCAAGATTCCCTGACTAAATTGAATAACTGTTGTAATAGATATGGTATGAAGGTCAGCAATAAAAACACAAAGACAATGAAAATAGGTAGAATCGTTGAAAATGTGAACTGTGTTTTGAATGGTGAACCTGTGGAACAAGTAAAACATTTCAGCTACTTAGGCACGATTTTTAGTGAAGTTGGTAAATTAAATATGGAATCAGACAACAGAATTGGGGTGCTTAAGGAGCAAAGCTATGTAACTGAGAGGAGATCTCCACATAGCCTTTAAAGGAATGCGGAGAACCGACCAGGGCTTCTGACCTAATGTCCAATCCTCACCTTCTCGTGGTGCACCCTGTTGGGTATCTACCTGGATACTGAACGAATGAGGACGGGCTGGCAATTTGGGATTTAGCCAACCAAACTATATTCTTATTGGTTAAACCAAAATAAGAAAATGATGGTACAACATGACAAAATTTCATGACGGCTGGGGCGTCGCCCGGTTAAACAAGGACCCTGTTGTTTTCGCCAGGAACCAGGGTGAACAGCGAAAAGTCAGCTACTGGAACAAATCTGAAAACACACCCCAACTCAACATCACCAGAGTTAAAGATCGGTACTATCAACATAAGAAGCCTGAATGGCAAAGAAATGGAGCTAGCTGAGGAATTAGATAAGTACCAGATCTACATAACAGGGGTGACTGAAACAAAAAGACAAAAACTGGTGAGATCTTTCTCAGCAATATATACAAAATGTTATATTCAGGCAATGACAATCAAGGAAAAGAAGGAGTAGCCATAGTATTCAACACAAAATACGAGGCTAATCTTCTTGAATGGCAGTCAGTCTCAAGTAGAGTAATGTGGGCAAATATGAGAATGGGGAAATGGACAATGAGACTTATCTGTGCCTATGGTCCCACAGAAGGTTCTACTAAGGTAGAAGTGGAGGAATTTTTTGAAGCTTTAGAAAAAGCAACTGACACAATGAAAAAGGAAAAGTTGGCCCTTGTTGGGGATCTAAATAGCAGAGTGGGAAATGATTGTGAGACATACAGAAATATTTTGGGAAAATTTGGAGAAAAGAGCAAAGCTAATAATAATGGCAAATATCTGTTGGATTTCTGCTCAGGACATGGACTGGTTATTACTAACACTATGTTCCAACGTAAAAATGTGCACAAATTCACATGGAGAGAAGAGGCAAGGAATAAGAAAAGTCTCATTGATTATGTTATTGTTGATAGTGATGTTTTTTCCCTAGTGCAGGACACCAGAGTGTACAAAGGATTTGAAATTGGAAGTGATCACTATTTATTCTTGAGCAGGATAAAATTGAATTTCAAGAAACCTGATATCAAAATTGGAGATGTTAATCTCAACTCTTTGCTTTATGCAGACGATGTTATACTTCTAAATAAATCCGCTACAAGTCTGCAAGATTCTCTGACTAAATTGAATAGCTGTTGTAACAGATATGGTATGAAGGTCAGCATTAAAAAAGACAAAGACCATGAAAATAGGCAGAATCATTGAAAATGTCAACTGTGTTGTGAATGGAGAACCTGTGGAACAAGTAAAACATTTCAGCTACTTAGGCACAATTTTTACTGAAGATGGTAAATTAAATATCGAAATAGACAACAGAATCAGCAAAGCTGGTATGGTGGGAAGTCAAATGAATAAATTCATATGGAATAAGAGAGAAATTAGTCGGAACACTAAATTAGATGTATACAAGACAGTGTTCAAACCAGTTTTAACTTATGGATCTGAGAGCTGGATGAGAAGTAAAACACTTGACCAAAGACTAGAGACTGCAGATATGAGAGTCCTGAGAAAGATTATAGGCATGAATAGATGGCATCAATGGCAATATCATATTAAAAACGAGGATATTAGGAAAGAACTTGACATTGTCAGCATCTAGGACTGCGTTAGCAGAGCTAATCTCAGGTGGTATGGTCACTTAAACAGAATGGGCGAAGAAAGATTAGCAAAACAAGTGTTCTCTGCTAGGTTTGCCGCAAAACGACCCAGAGGAAGACCAAGATATAGGTGGATTGTTACGGTACAACGTGTCTTAGAAGAAAGAAATATAAGATCTGATAATGTTGGAGTCTTGACAAGTAACAGACTGATTTAGAGGTAAATTGTAGATAGGAAGTTAGAAATGATTTAAATTTTTCATGTAGTACTATCATATCCTGTATACCCCTTGAGGGTAAATGGCAGGAATTTGATGATGATGATCACAACAGAATCAACAAAGCTGGTATTGTAAGAAGTCAAATGAATAAATTCATATGGAATAAGAGAGAAATTAGTCAGAACACTAAATTGGCTATATACAAGACAGTGTTCAAACCAGTTTTAACTTAGGGATCTGGGAGCTGGGTGAGAAGTAAAACACTTGACCAAAGACTAGAGACCGCAGATATGAGAGTCCTGAGAAAGATTATAGGCATCAGTGGCAATATCATATTAAAAACGAGGATATTAGAAAAGAACTTGACATTGTCAGCATCCAGGAATGCATTAGCAGAGCTAATCTCAGTTGGTATGGTCACTTAAACAAAATTGAAGAGGAAAGATTAGCAAAGGAAGTGTTTTCTGCCAGTTGGCAAGAAAAAGACCCAGAGGAAGATCAAGATATAGGTGGATTGATACAGTAATAAGTGCCTTAGAAGATAGAAATATAAGATCTGATAATGTTGGAGTCTTGACAGGTAACAGACTGATTTGGAGGTAAATTATAGATAGGAAGTTAGTAATGATGTAAATTTTTCATGTAGTACTATCATATCCTGTACACCCTTTGAGGGTACGTAATATGATGATGATGATATTCCCATTTTCTACCTGAATGTATGCATGCATGCATCTATGCTTTCCTGTGACAGCCTAGTTTCCCTGACAACTCAGTCACTCTTTCATTGAACAATTTCTGCAAATACTGAACACCAAACCCTTTCAAATGTAATCTATCAAAATCATCCCATACATGATGTAGCATGCTGCACTCGATTTCTCTGCAGGTCATTCTTATCATACTGTGGAAATAGACTTACAATCTTGACTATTTTTTATAATTATTTGTTTCAAACCAACATAGTAACATTATCCACTCTTCAACTTGCTTGCTAACATATTGTCTTGGCCACATTATGGATTCCTGCTCCTGGAAAACACACTTTTAGTGTTCATTTGACCAACATGTTCCTAATCTCAGAATCACTATATATCACCATATACTTTTTTTTTGTCTATCTCTGCTTACTCAAAACCTTCCTTTAATTCTTCACATGTTTGTCTTACCTTTTCAGCTATTTGCTTAAGATACTTTTGAGAGTCTCTCCAACTCTGATGTGGTGTGAAGCACTTGTCAAAGTCTAAAATTGCCAACATCATGCGGCCACCACATCTCTTTCATTTCACCTTTATCACACACTCTCATCACACTCAACCCACTAACATTATCTTGCATTCTGCCTTGTGTTTAATTATCTGCCATGCATCTCATTTAGAAGTTGAAATTCCACTCACATTCAACATCTCATACTCATCAATCCCACATAATCACTACACATTTCTGTCATATTCTAGCACCATCATCTCCTTTTTCCCATAAACTGCTCATATTTGCCAATGCATACATTTCACATACATGAAATAAAATGTTTCATGTCAAACTGAAGCAAAAAACTCACAGCTGCATTGTTATACTACAAATACACACAATTCGACAGATGGGGGGGGGGGCATGATAGAGACATAAGTTACTTGGGGGAGGGAAGGTTATAGGATTCACATGGAAAAAATATTTCAGTACATGAGTGAGGAAAACTAGAAGTCATCTATAGAAAGGAATGAGGACTATATATTTTGCTCGGAGAGCAGTGAATGAGTGGAATAGATTGCCAGAGTCAGTTGAGTGTATTTGTTGGTGAATGATTTCAAGGCAAAATATGACAGATATTGTACAGATGGGTCATCAGCCTTTAGTAAATAAGAATGTGTGAGATATTTATAACTGCAGGTTAATGTTAAGTGGATCTCCTGCGATGAGTCTACAGACTCCACGGTTTTACTGACTAATTTGGGGTTTTATGGCATAAGGACAGCAAAGATCATATTGTGCCAGGATACGGTTACAGCAATACATAGGGTGTTGATAAATAAAAAAATAGTTATAAGGAGATAAATTAGTGAATAATATAAAATATATGTACAAAGTTACATATATTTTATGTAAAGTTATAAGAAGATAAATGAGTAAATAAAATGCATGTACAAAGTTTATTATCTACAATGAATTATCTACATAAAACAAATTCATAATCAAATGTCTTTGAATAAATTAATGTTTTGTAAAAATCTAAAAAAGTCATGCAATCTGTCCAAGTCTGATAACATCAACCTGAATGTATAGGACTCAGTCAGATAAGTAAAAATGTAATTTCTGTCTCGCATGAAGCGCTTGCACTCCACCAAAATATGACTAATAAGACAGGCATTACATTTCTCACACACAGGTGGGTCCATCAGTCTTCAGTAAATAAGAATTTGTGGGATGACTATGAGGAGATTAGCAAGAACAATTTCCTCTTTTCTGTTGCTACAACTAAACTGCCAATGCTTAATTTTAGGTTTAATTTCACAAAATTTGTTCATCAATGCCTCCTGCCAGGAGTATTGCCATTGAGCAATTAACAATGATTTCACAACCTGTGTATAGTCGGTATAAAAGACCATCAAACAGTATATCGATAAAGTATGAATTGATCTAGAAGCTGCAGCTGCAATGCAATTTCCCTTAATTCCAATATAGCTGGGAATCCGACACAGCCAAAAGTCTTTCATTTGTACAAACACTGGATGTGGATTACACACTGGAGAAAAGACAACCTGTAAAGAACTCAGAGTCTGTATAAATTATACACATTTTGGTAGTAGTTTCTTTAATATGAAAAAGTGTGAGCTGAAGGGCATGTAACTTTGCTGTATAGTTACTGCAATCGAGTGGGATCTGGTTGCAGATTGTAATGTTAGGAAACACAGCAGCACAACCAACAGATATCAATTATTTTGAACCATCAATACAAATGGGCAAGAAATTGGAGTGGACTCCTCTGCACAGATGAAGGTGTTACAGCACTTACTGTAACACCCTCATTTGTCTACCTTCAATTGTTCAATACACACAATTGAAGGTAGACAGATGAGGGTGTTTGTGAATTCCATAGTTGACAAAGTGATAGGTTGCAGAATGGGATGCAAGCCTGTCATGGAGGAGTACATTTTTGTTTAGTGCAGGGTAATGTTGTCAACACTCATGACAATAGCTTCAAGTCCATTATAAAAATTGACCTATAGTTTAGGCTTCGTAGACTTGTCTTTCAGGGAGGTTGAGGACTTGCCCTTATTTCTCATTAAATTTTGGGAAGTATGGATAACCAGTATCCATCTCTTCTGCTGCAAAAATATCCTGTACATTTTCAGATGTGTAAGGATAACTGAGTAACTTCAGTGGAGATACTGACGTATTCATTTTTTCTGTGGAAAGGTCTGGTAGTTTGTCTTTTGGTGATGATTTTGCTATAATTATTTTCACAAGTGGGTTCTCATCAAACGAACCATTTTCGGAGTGGGACTGTACATGGTGCGATTGATATGCTCATCAAAGAAAGTCATGATCATAAAGTTCAGGTATGGTGAAATTATCAAATGGTGGAATAGATGTACAGGTTTCAGTTGCTGTTGACATTTTCTTAACTATTACCTTCTCAGCATAAGAGTATCTCAGAGCAGGTGTGGTGGCAGCTAACTTTGTTTTTGCATCTTGATATAATAGGTTTTGTTCTGTTTTTATTTTTCGTATTTCTTTCTCATCTTTCCACTTCTGACATGCACGGGAGTACACTGGATGATCTCCCTGACAGTCTACACATTTAGCTTCCTTGGCAGAACAAGACTGGTTGCCATGCTCTTTATTACTATATCAGGCAGAGTTACGACAGGCAGTTTGGGTATGTTTGTATTTCTGGTATTTGAAGCATCTTAGAGGATTAGGAATGTACAGCCTAACAGGCCAATTGAGATACCCTGCTTCTAGGAAATCATATTCTGAGATCACTCCTCTACAGGAAATGAGTGTTTTATCAGATGTAACTGTTATTGGTATTCCACACATATTGATGTAGCTCTGAGCAGTTTTTCAGATGTAGTTGACATGCTGTTTCTACAAAGATATTGCTAGAACGTAGGTTCTTAGCTGTTTTGGGAGAACCTGCCAGCCCTTCTAGCTTTTGAATGAAGAAGGGTGATATTTCTCTAATTGGCTTTTCACCTGTTGCATGAATGATTAGAAAAACTGACATCAAGTCTTTTTTTCTTTTATCAGTTATTGAAAGGTGTATCAATGATATCATTATTTGGCTGGGACTTTCAAGCGAGGATGAAGGATTCATGCTTGAGAGGTTTTTGTTTTGCACCAGAGTTCCCCACCCACCGTGGAGCAACACCAGGATTACCCCAGACACTATACGAGCACCACAGCAATCCTTGGGCCCTCTACCCGCATGGGGAAGGACACTTACTGTAACACCCTTGACTTTTGCAGGCAAGCCCACTAACCGACTGATTCTGGCTAGAACCATCCAGGACCACCTGTCTTGCTGAAGAAGAGGCCAAAGTAGTGCAATACTACAAAAAGTAGTGTTCAGCAAACACAGCAGCAAGGCGTTGAATCCTAGTGATGGTAGTCTGGAAGACAGGATAATAAAAAAAAAAGACTCAGGAAAAGTAGAGCAAAGAATACATAAAGAAAAGAGGAAGAATGAAAAGAGCTAGTACCATCGATGGAGGTTCCCTCCACCACAAATAGGTGCCTCCTATGGAGGGGACAAGATGGAGGTGCCTGTATAACAATAATAATACATGCTTGGCTACACACACACAATTAAAAATGCTAATTAGTAATTTAAAAATATTCATAGAAGCAGCAATGAACACAAATCATCAACAATGCAAACAGTGCCTCCATTCATAATAAAGCTTAATAGAATAACTAACACCAAGAGAGAAAAAATACGTTTATTAAACTCACCAATATTTTCTGATTTTCTACCCAGCATTATCAGAGCACAATGAAACTATGGCAGGCATATAGCACTAAAACCAAGTAACTGCAGAAAAATTTAAATTGTAACTGACACCTAATGTCCTTATGTGGTACCCTCTATGGGTCAGATAACTAGAAAGTTAATTCAGAGAAGTTTGACTATTAGGTCTTAAAATGATAGTTTCCCAGATCTTTGGCAAATTAATGCAACAATACACCAATCCCTCAATTAATGCACCTAATGCATTCTTTAAAACAGGCACATTAATCGAAAACGCACTAATCAAATATAATAACATATGGAGAAAAATATAATTCGTTTCTCAAATTTCTTTTTTGACCCTTAATTTTTTTTTTATAAAAGAATTAGGGTATGTCTCAGGGACTACTTAAGGGAAAACCATGAAGTTGAAAGACAATAAAACATATTTATAATTATTAATAATATAAATTTATTATTCTACTTCTTAACAAAGAATTGAAGTAACGTAGTTTGGCGGCATTCTATTTCTTTTTTTCCTCTTCCCCAAATTTTACTGGTTCTCTCTTCACCAGGGTCAGTCTCTAAGCATTGCTGCTTAAAAACTTCGATTGTATGAAAAAGATTTTCAAATTGTTTCTGTGAAACTTCTTTGGGCTTGTCAGTGATTAAATTTTCTTCATATTCTTCAGGATCTTCCCGCTGTGCATCTAAATTTAGCAGGTCGGAATCACTCAACTTCTCAGAATGAGATTTAATTAACTTAGATTCATTTGAAAAGCCTCTAAAAATCATTTGCACAATGTGGAAGAATGTGCTTCCAAACGGCTCGCATATTGCTAGCAGTAATTTCATTCGACTTTGCGACTTTATAACCTGGCTGAGATTTCTTTGATTTGGTTAGAAAAGTCTTGGAAGGCATTTGCTTCCAAAAAAAAAAAAAAAAAGCCGGCTTCATGGACATTAAATAATAGTCCCCTTCTTACACAATTTTCTTCAAATTTCTGGATATCTCCTTATCTGCAATTGCAGCTTCACCTTTGATTAGAACATTATGTAGGCTATTTCTCTTTTTTGAAACGCTCAAATCAGCCAGCATTAACATAGATTTCTTCTTTTCCATCATTGATAGCCCTTTCTTTCCAGATTACAGAGACAATGCTTTTGATTTAATAAGGCCAGTGTTTAGCAGGATCCGTTTTTGGTTACAGTCTTTGATCCATGTAAAAAGACATCTCCCTAATTCAATCATTATAATACTTTGATTTCAAGTGCATGCATGATGAACTTGAAGCAGCCTTACCTTTCTCTTTGTATTCAGCAGTTGATTCACCCATTTTTGTGTTCTTGTCTTATCTTTGCTCTGGACTCGCCTTGTTCATTTTGCTTTATTATTTCAAGTTTTTCTTCTCAGATTACTTTTCGAATCATTTTCACACTTCTATTTTTTGCTTACTAATTCTTTCACTCATGATTAAAGGTTAGGAAAATAATTTAAAATAAAAAAGTAAGGAAAACAATTGCACGAGATATGATCAGCAAAATGCTATGTAAAGTAGAAGACATAAATGTTGGCAATAAATTTGGAACATAGTGTACATGGAAATAGCATAGTATGCCATTAAAAAACTTTGTAAAATGTTTCAAATCGATAACTAAATTATTTCATCCTGGTGAGTGATTTTTTTTAAAACAGTTAGCCATAAAAAATGTATAGATCGAAAATTTTTAAAATCTGTAACATTTATGTTTAAGATGTATATAGGTGCACTAATCAAATTTTAGAGGCGCAGTAATTGAATTTGGGTATCGAAAAAAAATGACGCACTAATCGAGGGATTGCTGTGCTTGAACCATATAAGACCTAATTGCTGGACTTCTCCGAATCTTTTTTATCTTGTACACCTGTGCATATGTATGACCCTACCTGCCATGTTATCATACTCTACAGTACAACTTATAAGTATTCTGAAAATTTCCATAATTTCCACACTACACAACAAAAGTTTTTTTTTTTTTTTTTTTTTTTAAATAAAATAAGTATCACCTGTTAGTGGATTGACTGCAGTACAATTATTAGCATTTAAAATTTCATCAGATTCAACAGGACATGCAGCAGGTGTATCCCAGTGGAAATTATAAACACACTCAAGTTCTTGTCCAACAAATTCAGGTTTGCTATTCTAAAGAAAAATTAAAATACTTGAGTTAATAAAAAAAATCCTCAATATATTTACTAAATATATACTTACTACATTCAGTTAAGGATTTCTACTTCTCTTAATCCAAAAGCAAAAGCACTCCAAAAGTTTTGCCTACAACCTTTCCTGGCTAAGCAACAAACTATCTATGCATGAAGCTATAAACTTCTCCACTTAGGAAGATGCAAAATTCCCTATTTCTCAGATTATTAACAATGATAAATTTTTGTGCAGGATGGTGCAGAGATTTATCATGAAGATAATCTGGGTGTGTAAAAGTTTATGATAGACTTCTAGAAATAAGCTATTTTTCTGATGTTTTTTGTTTGTTTATCAATAAACAACATCGAGACATTAAAAAAAAGGCAGTTTATTATTATTTCTTTCAAGTTCCATTTTAATTTTTTTTTAATGACAACGCATCAAGATAAAGGAGAAAATCATTTAGTTCATTATCTTTAAATATTATAACCATGTTACCCATAATCACCACCAAAAACAGCATTTAAAGTTAGCTTCGGTTAGTTTCTTCTTCAAAATCTTATTGCCTATAGATGAACAAGTGGTGAAAACAAAGTTACATGGGACTATTCCCTGCTAAGGCATGCAATTTGTTATAAATCTGACTTTTCTATTAGAGTGGAGGAAATGTTAATTATATAAGCACTACATCTGAAGAAAAGAGATTTGATGTGAAAGTGAACATCTTCTGGAATGCTAGTAAGTCTCAACTTGCCAGAATTAACAGATTTAATTCATTAATAAATTAAATAAATTGATTTGAAATTAAAATAATGGGAAAGCCATTGTTAAGCGTGACTTATTACACGATACTGTTTCAAAAGCATTCTACATTCATGGCATTAATGTGTATGAGAAAAATGGTTGTCAGGACTTCGATATTCAATTATATCAATATGCAGGATTTAGGAGATGTGGTGTATGTATAATGTATTCTACCAAGAGCAGCTGTGGTACAAAAGTGAGAGTGTGTTTCAGAAATGTTTTGTGAGTGCAAGAAATGCGAATCGTGTCAAAAAGGGGAGAATAAAGTAAGTGATATTAGCATGTTCATATTGGAGCAATCTTAGGCTTCTTGCCATCACCCTAACTATCTGACAGGGCGAGAGAAAATACTGTGCCCTACAGAAATTTCGTGCTTGCGTTTTGGTGAATGCATTACATATCATAACAGTTTTTTAACTGTAACCAGATCTGCGTGGGGAGGACAATGTGTTTGTTTTAGGAAATATTAGAAAATAATGAAGGAGAATGCTATATTTGGTTAGTATATTTGAATTACTCAAAGATGTAAATATGTGAACCATCATTAATAAGCCATGTGAGAATGGGAAATGTAAAAGAAAGAACAAGTGTGAATAGATATACTTTCATTACTGGCATACAAATAACTAATAATTAATATGTGTGATATGTGTGTCCTACAAGTTGATGGGTAGAGCAAATAGCATGTGATCCTATAAATTCTAGACATGCATAAGCGAATTTATGATGGCATAAAAAGCTTACAAAGAGAGGAAAAGAGATCTGTTTGCAAAGTATAAATAGCTAACCAATAATAAATAGCTGCTGTATACATTTGGTAGTTCAGTAAATAACTATAAGGAGAGGCTCATCCAATGAACTAACATTGATCAGGAGATTCATTTAGGCATGGAAAGAATATATGTGGATTATTGGAGCAGCAAATCATCTTGTAAAATTTGTTGTGCATGTTATGTGTATTTATTTCTCTGTTTTATTTATATTTTACTTCATTTTCTAAGAATTTTCTTTTGTTTATTGAGGATCAGTGTACATTTTATGCAGTAACAGGATACATAATACATCATCACTATCAAAATTATCTACACTTCCTGGAATCCTACATTCATTACTCTTTTTTTTAATGTTTTTATTCAATGGCTTTTCTGTCATATCAATAATAGATATCTCAAATATGCTGGTATTTTGTTATAGATCAACAAAATAAATATTTAATAAATAAAAAAAATAAATATAAATGAATACTTCTTATAATACAGAGAAGTGATAATTTTTATTTTGGACCAGATAAATTTTACTGCATCTATTGTTTCTGAAGACTGGAATAAAAATGTTCTGATACTATGAAAAACTTTCCAACTTCAACAGATGCTATACTGTAGAAGGAAGAAATTACTTTTTATCACTAAACACAGTATACAGAACATTTAACATATTGTACTTCTGTGTACTATATTTAGCAACAATCAGTGTAATTAGAGACAAATGGAATGACACTCAATAATGGAAAAATACTCCCCTCCACAGACTATGTTGAAGGCATGCAAACAAAAACAGATTTATTGTAGCATTAAAGACATTTGTCCTAACACCCTCTTTCAAATTTTCAGTTCAAGAAAATACATATAACAGCTATTTATGAGGGTTGTTTGAAAATTGGAAATTTACCAAGTTTGGTAAATTTCCAATAGATGGCAACACAATTCATTCATCATACCAGTGTCGGCACGTATCATCTTTTTCATGACCAGGGGGTCATGAAAAAGATGATACTGGCAAAATTTTAGCCACGAGCGATGAATAGTTCTCATTTGGCAAACATTTAAAATGACTATATTCGTATTTTTCATAAAAATGGAGAAAAACAAGTTTCGCACAGTGATAAAACACTTTTATTTTTTTTTTTTTTTTGAAGAAGTGGGCGGCCGCACAGATCAAAGCTGAGTTAGATGCAGTTCATGGGAATTCTGTGCCAGTATTAAAGACTATATGTTTTGGGATAAATGAGTTTAAACATGGTCATAAGTCCATCGAAGATGAAGCACGCTCCGGACACCCGACTAAGGTCACTACGAAAGAAATGATTGACAAAATCCATGGTAACATTATGGAAAACCACCGAGCGAAACTGCATGAGATTGCAGGCATCTCAACTGAACCGGTGTATAATATCCTACACGAAATATTACACATCAAAAAGCTGTGTGCATGATGAGTGCCGCGATTGTTGTCTTGATCAAAAATGCATGCAAAAAGACATTTCAATGCAGTGTTTGGCGATGATCAATCGCAATTCGCAGGATTTTTTGAGTCAATTCTTGACTGTAGATGAAACTTGGATCCACCGCTACACACCTGAGTCCAAGCAGCAGTTGAAACAGTAGAATAGAAGAACCGAAGAAAAAAATCGCCAAGATTGGCACACAAAAAAGTGCTCTTTCATCAAGACAATGCACTGTCCCACACATTGGCTGTTGCAATGGCAAAATTGCACGGATTGAGGTTCGAAATGGTACCACATCCACTGTATTCTCCAGACTTGGTCCCATGTGACTTCTTGTTCCCAAACTTAAAAATTCGGCCCAGTGGGAAAAAATTTTTGTTCGAACGAGGATGTCATCAAGGCTGTCAATGACTATTTTGCACAATTTGACAAAGCTTACTTTTTAGATGGGATGAAAAAATTGGAAAGTCGCTGGACCGAATGTGTAGACCTCGATGGAGACTATGTTGAGAAATAAAGGTGATTTTTCCCAAAAAAAAAACGTGTTTAACTTTTTTTTTTCCAAACTTTTCAAACAACCCTCGTATGCTAGCAAAGGTTGGTCAATTGGTAGAGCCTCTGCTACTAATGGCACATGCAAAAAGTTAAGCAACGGTTAGTAGTTGGAAGGGATGTTTGTTCAATGCTGTTGGCACACTCTCCCTCAATGAGTCTTTGGACTCCCTGGAGGTGTCAAATAATAATAATAATAAAGTCATCAGATACAGAAAGTGCTCAATTTATGCAATAAATCATTATAATTTATATAAAGTGTATGTGTGTGTGTATATAAAATGTAAAGTGTGTGTATATATATATATATATATAAAACTTGAAATCAATGTGAATTAAATTTGAGATATTCGATATAATCCAGACACTCCACAAATGTTTCACAAATAAAATTCTACCAAAAAAGTTGCAACTAACATGCTGTATAAGCTTTGTAAAAATGAAACTGCTTGATGCAAAAGTGGCTTACATATGCTAAAGCTAGCTTCTGCCAGCAGTTTACACATGGCAGATGCTGCCTGGCACAAATGTGTTAAGGCTGTAAGGCAGGATTGTGAAAGTGATATAGAAAATATAATAAAAGCAATAGAAGCAGTGAATGGTAATGTATGAAATACAAGTGAGAATATGAAGGATGTGAATGATGAGGTGATTGCACCAGGAGAAACAACACTTACAGGGATTCCTCTGCAGGACAAAATGTGAGCTTGAGTGAACTGGAGAAAAAGAAAAGTATAAAAGTGTGAGGAACTGGAAGAAAAGAGAAAGTATTGTATGAGGATTTGATAAGAGGTATATTTAATGAGAAAATGATGAACACGTTTCCCAGGTGTGAAGATCAAGTATGTTAGTGAAGCTGTAAGTTTAAAAAGAAGAAAGAGGCAAACAAGTTAATTGTTTTGGCAGGCACAAATGATTTGAAAGGTGAGCAATATGCAATAATAGAAGACATGAAAGAGTCATCGAAAGAAGCAAAACTGAAGGGCAAGAAAGTAAAAACTATGAGTCTATTACATTGGAATGATAGGACAGAATTCAGAAGTCATGATTGCTAATGAGTCAGTTGTCTGATGGATTGCATGGTTCTGGACTTAAATGTTTGCAGAAAGCATTGTTCAGTTAGAGTTTGGATGTGCAAAATCAGAGAAACTAGAGATATTAGGTGGATGCAATCAAGCATGTGTCTGAGCACCCCTGTGACAAACAAGTGTGAGTGCAGAAAACAGCTGGATGCAGTTTCCCAGGTTTTGAACCTGAATGGGCAAGTAATGACATTTTGCAAGGATAAGTGTTGGTTTGTGGAGTGCTATTGTTTGTTGACACTTGATGTTTTGTTTCAGTTGAATGTGCTGCCAGTCCTGATTTGCATCTTCTTTCAATGTCCTTTAAGCGTTCTGATTTACATACCTCTCCAGATCTGCCTGCCTGTTCTATACAGTGTAAACCACAACTACAACTGCTGTTGTAGACACCTGGTTTTTTAAAGTGGCAGACGTGGAGGTTTCAGGTGATTAGAGATATTGTTGATTGGGTAGGCAACTTTTATATTTTGTTGGCAAAGCTATCTTGCTATTTTTCTATGATTGATTCTATATACAGGGTGGCCACAAAATACTTTCCCTCTTTGGAGGCATCTGTAACTAAAACCAATAAATGGAATGAGACCAAATTTTATATTGAGACTTTTGAAGGCATGGGGAGATGATTTTCACAAAAAAAAAAAAAAAAGATTTAGTACCAAAAGTCGCCGATGGGGGAAATTTTGATACTGACAGAGTTGAAAGCGTAGTCAAATATTTGCAGTGAATGCAGGTAAAAAGGATTATACAAATTTTACTGCAGTAAGTGACAGCAGCCAATTCCACTTAAAAAAGGATTGGGAACGTTCAGGCAGTTATTCGAATGACTGACAAATGGTGCTCAACATGCTTGCCTCAGCGTGCTTTACTTGTTCAATGCCGTAGTGGCCCTTCGGGAATTTAGAGGGTTTCATAACCTATGTATAGGTCCTATGTCAGCTGTAGCATTGAGAGCTATGATTAACAAGTTTGAAGAAACTGGATCACTAGGAGTTAGACCTGGCAGAGGAAGAAGCAGTGCAAGAAGAGACAGTAACAGACGTTGCTACTGCAGTGTTCGACGACACAGGGACCAATACTAGTCCAAGCACTCGTGCCATAGCTCGCAAACTTGATATGGCTTATGGTACAGTCTGGAAAATCTTACAGAAAATGCTTCACTTCTATCCATATAAGTTCAGTCGTGTGCAAGCACTAACTACCGCAGATTATGATAAGCGCATGACCTTCGCACTAACGTTTCTTACCCAAATAGAGGTCAACAATGACTGGCCTTGGAGAATATTGTAGGGTGATGAGACTCATTTTTATCTGAATGGATTAGTCAACACTCAACTGCAGAATTTGGATATCTGAACATCCCCAAGTGATCCAGCAAGTACCACTGCATTCTCCAAAAGTAACCGTGTGGTGTGGCTTCACAGCCGATTTCATAATAGGACCATACTTTTTTGAGCGTATTACAACTGTAATCTGCTCCATTACTGGAGAGATTTATTGACGAATGCTGGAAAATTTTGTCATTCCTGCATTGCAGCAAAGACAATGTTTGACCTCCATAATTTTTATGCAGGATGGAGTACGGCCACACATTGAATGTTCAGTACAACGCCTTTTACACCAGAATTTCAGTAACGAGAGGGTTATCAGTCAGTTCTTTCCGATGGCATGGCCACCTTGATCCTCCAGACATCATTCCATGTGACTTTTGGCTGTGGGGGGTATTTGAAATCCGTTGTGTATGTTGGTGGTGTTCTCAACTTGCATGTCTTGAAAGAGAACATAAAAAGGGCTGTTATGAACATCCAATCCAACTCCTTATGCTCAGCTGTAGAGCATGTCGCACACCGGATGCAATTGTTGTACACAAGAAAGGTCAGCACATTGAAAATCATGTATGTGGACCAGGGGACCCTGATTCTGATAAATAAAACATTATTTCCTGTGAGTTCAATCACTACATTAATTTCTGTGTCTCTCGCAAGTTGTTTTAGTTTAATTATTATTATTACCATTGTAATGCGCCACATATGCAGCTGGAATGAGTGACGTGGCTGTCACTTACACCGTCGAAATGTTATTATTCCATTTTATCTTCCTTTAATGTAATTATTCGTTTGTTTTCGACTCTGCCAGCACCAAAATTTCCCCTGTCGGCGACTTTTGGTACTAAATCCTTTTTTCACGGAAATCATCTCCCCATGCCTTCAAGTCTCGATATAAAATTTGGTCTCATTCCATTGATTGGTTTTAGCTACAGATGCCTCCAAAGAGGCAAAGTTATTTTATGGCCACCCTGTATATTGGACAGTCACTGCTCCTCTGAAGTATCGGTTTCATCTGATTGTTTTGAAGATTGAAGTACAATTTTTTTTTATTAATGTTCTATTGTAATCTTTTTTTTTTTGAAGAATTGAACTTGGGCATTATAGTTCTTTGTTCCTTTTTTCTTCTATGTAAGTCCCATTGCGTAAGGAATGTATAATGCATATTTTTTACACTGGGTGGTAGATGGCATGTGGTGTGTAAGTAATGTCCTGTGTTTGTTGGCTTTCTATAGACTAGAAATTGAGAGCATTTTGTTTGAATACCTCAACTGGTGTATCCATAACAGTAAAGACCTGTTTGTTTTTAATTCGACAGTGAAGGCCATTGAGGTAGGTGACAAAATCTTCTAATTGGGTAATGGTGCAAGGCCAGATGATGACAATATCATCAACATATCTTTGCCAAATTTTGAAAAATGTTCCTCAATACTGAAAGGGTTTTTTTTCCAAACCATCCCATGAATAGGTTTGTGGGGGGGGGCATTGCTAGTCCTTCCTTTTGTTCAAAATATTCATCTTGGAATTTGAAAATTGTGCCATTGATGCATGTGAAGGACAAACTTAACTGTTTAAAGAGATCCACTGTCTAGTGGGAAGAGGTCTTATAATAGTTGTGTGGTTTCTGTTCGTGAATTGGTAAACAGATTTACTACGTCTAGGCTTGCAAGTATATCAGTAGGAGCCATTGTGATGTCTGATGTTTTCTCTGAAGTGTGTGTGTGTGTGTGGTATTCTTTACATAAGAAGGTGTTTGCCTAGTGTAAGGACTTGGCAGGTTTGCTAAATATTTCCATAGCAAAATTAGTTGGATAGTATCTTGCATCTTCTTCTTATTATTATTGTGCTATCTTCTATCAAAGGTCAGCGACCATCTTGGCGAACAAACTGCGCTCTTGTACTAATCTGAGTAGTTGTGCACTGCTCTTTCCTGTCCACGTATTGATGTTGTCAAACCATGATATTCTTTTTCTTCCTCTAGTTCCTTTGCCATCAATTCTTCCTACTAAAATAGTTTGTAGAAGTTGGTATTTGCTGTTTCTCATGATGTGGCCAAGATATGATGTTTTTCGTTTCTTGATTATTTGTACAAGATGTTTAGCTTTGCCAATGGATTTTAAGACATCTTCATTGGTAATTTTTTCTGTCACATGATATCTTTAGCATTCTTCTGTATAGCCACATCTCAAAGGCTTCGATTTTCTTGATGGTTGTCGCCTTCAATGTCCATGTTTCAACTCCATAGAGCAGAATAGACCACACGTAGCATTTCAGCATTCGGCATCTGACTTCCATGTTTAGGTCTTTATTGCAGAATAGTGTTCTCATTTTCATGAAGGACTGTTGATGTAAACGGAGAAACTACTGCTCTATCTTATCTCCAGAACAACCACCATGGCGAGCAAACCCTTACAATTGGCCCCAAGTTCCCAGCGTCCCTTAAATGGGACAGGGGTGCGAAGAATCTCCGGGCTCAAAATGGTGTCCACTTTTAAAATTGCAACTTGGAATGTCAGAACTCTGTATGAAGCTGGCAAATTAAGAAATGCCGCAAGAGAAATTAAGAGACTGGGCATCCGGATTTTGGGAATTTGCGAGATAAGATGGCCAGGATCTGGAAAGTGTCAACAAGATAATACGACAATGTATTACTCTGGGAATGATGAGAACAAACATCGACATGGTGTAGCTGTAATAGTAGATGAAGAAATCAATAAATCAGTAATAAATTGGATTCCATTTTCTGAAAGGATAATGCTCTTACAACTTCAGGGAAACCTCGTTAACATAAATATCATCCAAGCTTATGCACCCACAGCTGACAAAAGTGAAGACGATGTTGAAGAGTTTTATGAACACCTAAAAGAGATTAAAAACCTAACAAGGAAATATGATATAAACATAGTGATGGGTGATTCCAATGCAAAAGTGGGAAGAGGGGGTGATGGAGAAATTGTTGGCAAACATGGCTTAGGCACCAGAAATGACAGAGGAGATCGCATAGTCCAGTTCTGTCAGGAAGAAGATCTAACAATAGCAAATACTTGGTTTAAACTTCCACCCAGAAGACTGTACACTTGGAAATCACCTCAAGATAACCAACATAACATTGTCAGAAATCAAATTGATTATATACTGATAAATAAAAGATTCCACAGTAGTATAAAGAGTGCAAAGACTTATCCTGGAGCAGATATCTCATCAGACCACAATCCCATAGTTGCAGAAGTACGTCTTAGATTAAAATCAGCTAAAAAATCACAAAAGAATAAAAAGAAAATTGATGTAGAAAAACTGAAAGACCCAAACATAAATAAAAGTGCCAAGACACCACTTAATCTGCAATTACAACAGATTAACATAGAAGAAAATAAAAGTGTGGAATCTCTTTGGAATAGCTTAAAGAATGCCATCGTAACAACAAGTATTGAAGAAGTAGGTTATGTGAATAATATAAAACAGGAATGGATGACAGATGAGATTCTTTCTCTTATTGATACAAGAAGAATGTACAAAAACAAAGACCTAGCCAGGTATACAGAAACACATAACATCATCAAAAAAAAATAAAAGAAGCCAAGGAAAACTAGATGAAAAATTTATGTACTGAAATTGAACTGCTTCAGAAGAAACATGATAATTTCAATATGTATAAGAAAATCAACAAAATTTCCGGAAAACTGAGGAAAAAGCAAATAGTGTCTCTAAGAGACGAAAATGGAAAAATAGTTCTAGAAGAAGAGAATAAAGCACAGATTTGGATAAAATATGTAACAGAACTTTTCAATGATACTAGGCAGAAGCCTATAAATATAAAAGATAACATTCAAGGACCAGCAATCATGAAATGCGAAATAGAGAATGCTATACGAACAAGTAAAACAGGAAAAGCCAGTGGACCAGATGGTGTGCAAACAGAATTTTTAAAATTAATAGAACCAGATAACATCAAACTTCTTGAAAAACTATTTAATAAAATATATGAAAGTGATGAATTTCCATCAGATTGGCTCAAATCTACATTTATCACTGTCCCAAAGAAACCCAAAGCGAATTCCTGTGGTGACTTCCGACTTATTAGTCTATTGAGCCAAACATTAAAAATATTTTTGAAAGTAATCGCATTTATAGAAAAAGTGAAGAAACTCTAAGTGAAACATAATTCGGCTTTTGGAATGGTTTTGGTACTAGAGAGGCCCTTTTCTGTACCCAAATATTGATACAAAAATGCATAGAAAAACAGAAATCTGTCTTTATGTGTTTCATAGATTTTGAAAAAGCATTCGACAAAGTCAGACACACTAACTTAATAGAAGTCCTTCAACAAATAAGGCTAGATGAACAAGACATAAGACTAATAACAAATCTGTATTGGAATCAGTCAACTACCATTCAATTAGACAACATTACCACCAGTGATATTAACATCAAAAGAGGAGTGAGACAAGGATGTGTGCTCTCACCACTCCTGTTCAACATATATGCAGAGGTAATCTTTAAAAAAGCATTGGAAGAATGTCCAGAGGGAATCACAATAAATGGAAAGATTGTTAACAACCTACGATATGCAGATGACACCGTGCTAATTGCAGATAATATTATGGATCTCCAAAAACTCATTGACAGAGTATACATAGAAAGCCAAAGAATGGGAATAAATATAAACATCAACAAGACAAAATACATGATCATCAGCAAACATCCCGCCTCATCAATGAAACTGACACTCAACGGGAAAAATATTGATCAAGTGTCAAGATATAAATATCTTGGTTGCTGGCTCAATGAACGGTGGGATCCAGAAATAGATATAAAGACAAGGATTGGTTTTTCCCACTGAGTATCACCTCCCACTCTTTAAGAAATATATCAACAGGTTACAATTTCTTAAACACTTGCCCACACATGGCACTGTAGTGTTATAGGTCTTGTGACGTTTCATATGTGAGATCAACATAAAAGGAAAAAAAAAGCATAGAAAAAGATAATTGAAAAACCAATTACCTTGCATCAACAACAGGCAATGACAAGTCTTGTTTATGCAACTTTATGGACTCCATATATTATTGGAGCCAGAGGGTGTCTAGATTCAAGACTTTTTTTTTTTTTGTTTCCTCAGACCAGTTCAGCTTTTATTTTTTTTTATTAAGGTCTTATTACATTACATATTATGGCAGATGTAGAAAGAAACTTTCAAAGAATTCTGAGAGATGCTGCAGACTTTCTTCATATTCAAAATAATCTATGCTTTTTTTTTCCTTTTATGTTGATCTCACACATGAAAGGTCACAAGACCTATAACACTACAGTGCCATGTGTGGGCAAGTGTTTAAGAAATTGTAATCTGTTGATATATTTCTTAAAGAGTGGGAGGTGATGCTCAGTGGGAAAAACCAAAGAATATTGAATAGAATAGAAGTGGATGGAATGAAGGAAGCTTATAAGAAATTAGTTCAGTGTTCGAAGCTGGACATGTATGGGTTTTGGGTGTTGGCAAGTGGCTGCTTTAGTTCTATGGTTAGAAGAAAGTGGAGGAATAGTAGCAGCCAATTCAGAGGATCAATGCTTGTGAAAGTACTTATATAAAAGGCAGCACTGAAACAGAGCACAATGATAAAGTGATTGAAGGAAGTCTGAGAGGGAAGAATCATCTATTAAGTGGATTTCCCTCATCTGAATATCATCAAGAAATCTTATAGAGATCTTGGGTGCTCCACCACAAATGTGGGAACAGTACTCCAAAGCTAAATGAGACTTATAGTGTGTCAGGAGTTTAGAGGAGAGAAGTAATGTTTAGAATGGAAAAGAACAAGCTTTCTAGAGGTTAAGGAGGCTATGTGAATAATATGTTTGTGATAAAACGGATGCAATAGTCAACCCAAAAAAGAGAAAGTTGATCTTAAAAGGAAACTGGAGCATTATCAAAAATGAGAGGGGATGATGGTAATAAGGCAGGTTTGAGTTGTTTTTTTTTTGGCATTGAAATTTACTAAGTTGTCTTCACCCCATTTCAGGATGTTGATGTTTATGTTACTGGTTATGGCTAAGGATTCCATAGGAAAAATTTGAGGCATTAACATTAGGGTAGTGTAGGGTTTATCGAATGATGTACTGTTATCTGCAAAGTTGTGAATAGGATTTGAAGCCAGAGAAAGGAGGTCATTAATATAAAGGAAGAGTGTGGGTGAGAGCACAGAACCCTGATGAGAGGGAAGCCATCCAATGACACAATGAATGACCAGTGAAGAAGCTGGCAATCCAATCAAGTGTAGAATGGAGGCCATTAGATGGCAGTTTGTTAAGGAGGACTCAGTGCCTAAAACAATCAGTTACTTAAGAAATATTGAGCATTTCTTAATTGAGCACCACACACACACAAACACATAAAAAAAAGTCTATAAATAGAATGATTAGGAAAAGGTTTTATTTTAGGACGTAGCTAAGTGAAATTACTTCAATCAAAAAAAGAGAACAGGATAAGTTGCTAAACAAAGGCTGTGACAGGATGATTTGCAAAATGTGCAAGTAGCTATTCATATTCCTTTATGGTAGACAGGATCCAAACCATCAAAGAGTTCTCCCATGTTTTTACTTTGTTCTTACTATGAACTTCTTTTAAATGCATTGTGACACAATGCATTTAAAAGAAGTTCATAATAAAAACAAAATTGGACAAATCTGCACTCCATGCTGTAGATGAAAGAGAATGGTCAATGCTCTGTTGCATTTTCCTTAGTTGATGAATGTGTGCAAGGAATGTAACTGTCAATGAATCTGAAAGACGTGTTTCGTGTAGCAACAAATTGTTATGATCATCACAGTGTACAGGATGTTATGACAGTACTGCATGATTGCATTTATATTATTACTATCTTCCTTTCTATAATTTTCTTAAGAATTGTATCCTTATATTTCAGTCTTCTAGAGTGCCACTAACTGCAAATTTGCTTAGTTCTTGGTTTCCTCTGGGTCTTTTTTCTACTATCTTGGTATATCAAACATCTGTTTTTTTAACTTTTCTCTCCCATTCTGTTTAATGACCAAACACCTCAGATAAGCTCTGCTCACATATTTTTGAATGCTCATAATGTCAAGTTCCTTTCTAATATCTTAATTTTTAATTATTCTTCCAATGATACTATCTGTTCACTTCCCTAATTTTCCCCAGAACTAATATCTGTGGTTTATTTATTATTTTTTTTAATTTTTTTTAATTTAAACACTGTGTTGTGGGGTGCTTAAGGGTCAAAGCTGTATAACCGAGAGGAGACATCCACATAGCCTTTAAAGGAATGCGGAGAACCGACCAGGGCTTCTGACCTAATGTCCAATCCTCACCTTCTCGTAGTAAACCCTGTTGGGTATCTACTTTGATACTGAACGAACGAGGATGGGCTGGCAATTTGGGATTTAGCCGACCAAATTGTATTCTTATTGGTTAAACCAAAATAAAAAATGATGGTACAACATGACAAAATTTCATGCCGGCTGGGGCGTCGCCCGGTTAAACAAGGCCCCCGTTGTTTTCGCCAGGGAACCAGGGCGAACAGCGAAAAGTCAGCTACTGGAACAAATCTGAAAACAAACCCCAACTCAACATCACCAGAGTTAAAGATCGGTACTATAAACATAAGAAGCCTGAATGGCAAAGAAAGGGAGCTAGCTGAGGAATTAGATAAGTACCAGATTGACATAATAGGGGTGACTGAAAAAGAAAAGACCAAAACTGGTGAGATCTTTCTGAGCAATAAATACAAAATGTTATATTCAGGCAATGACAATCAAGGAAAAGAGGGAGTAGCCATAGTATTCAACACAAAATACGAGGCTAATTTTCTTGAATGGCAGTCAGTTTCAAGTAGAGTAATGTGGGCAAATATGAGAATGGGGAACTGGACAATGAGACTTATTTGTGCCTATGGTCCCACAGAAGGCTCTACTAAGGTAGAAGTGCAGGAATTTTTTGAGGCTTTAGAAAAAGCAACTGACACAATGAAAAAGGAAAAGTTGGTCCTTGTTGGGGATCTAAATAGCAGAGTAGGAAATGACTGTGAGACATACAAAAATATTTTGGGAAAATTTGGAGAAAAGAGCAAAGCTAATAATAATGGCAAATATCTGTTGGATTTCTGCTCAGGACATGGACTGGTTATTACTAACACCATGTTCCAACATAAAAATGTGCATAAATTCACATGGAGAGAAGAGGCTAGGAATAAGAAAAGTCTCATTGACTATGTTATTGTTGATAGTGATGTTTTCTCCCTGGTGCAGGACACCAGAGTGTACAGAGGCTTTGAAATTGGAAGTGACACTATTTAGTCTTGAGCAGGATAAAAATGAATTTCATATTGAAAAGAATAACATGTAAGAAAGTTTTAAAGCGAATAAAAGTTTAGCAGCTCTCAGATGTGAACTGTAGACTAAAATACAGAAAGATTATTGAAAAGAAAATGGAAGACTTTGAGAACAGGAATCAAACCTTGGAGATTCAGTGCCAAACTCTGAAGAAAACATTGATTGATTCTGCCAGAGAGGCATGTGGTGAGGTTGTGTGCAAGGATAAAAAAAATCAGAACTCTCTGGTGGACACAAGAAGTTAAAGAGGCAGTGAAGGAAAAGAAGAAAGCATATCAAAAGTTCCTGGCAAATAAGTCAGCTTTTACTCTTACAGAATACAGAGACAAATGTAAGAAAGCTAAACAGTGTAAAACTAGCTAAACAAAAGTCATGGCAGGACTTTGGCAAGAATATAGAAAATAAATATCAAGAAGATGGCAAAATATTCTGGAGGTTGTTATAGAAGCTTAGGAATGGAGGAAAGAGTGCTGTAAAAGGAGTTAGAGATGATAAAGGTGACATGAAAACAGGAGAAAAAGATATCCTTGAAGTATGGAGTAATTACTTTGAAAAACTGCTAAATGAAACAAGCAGTGATGACAGCATAGTGATAAAAAACACCGACCAGGCATGCAGTCAGGAATACATATCCATACTTGAAGTAGAAAAAGCCATCAAAGGCTTGAAATGTGGAAAGGCCGCAGGAGTAGATGATATTCTACCAGAAATGCTGAAGTATGGTGGTATAAAGGTCTTACAGTGGCTGCACTGCATAGTTCAGAAAGACTTGACAGAGGGACGAATTCCCGATGATTGGAGTAGAGCTCTCATAGTACCCATACATAAAAAGGGAAATAAAACAATGTGAGAATTACAGAGGTATTTCCCTACTGAGTGTTCCTGGCAAGATCTATGCAAGTATACTTGAGAAACGGTTGAGAAGAATTGTGGAAGAAAAGCTTGGTGAAGAACAAGCTGGATTCAGGCGAAATAGAGGCTGTCAGGATCAGATCTTCGCTTTACAACAAACAGTCGAGAAAGCATGGGAATACAACAAAGATCTGAATTTAAGTTTTGTCGATTTGGAAAAGGCATATGACAAGGTGCCAAGAGAGAAGCTATTCAATATGCTGCAGTTATATGGTGTCAATGGGGCATTATATCAAGCAATACTTAGTCTTTGAGTTTTAAGTCAGCAGTTAGAATTGAAGGAAGTACAGGAAGATGGTTTAACACGTTCGCTGCCAACTACGAGTATACTCGTAGTAGGTGAACCTGCTTCACAAGCCAGCTACGAGTATACTCGTAGGACGCTTACCGCCGGGAACGAGATTATTGTAGTGACCTTGAAGAAGCCAAAATGCTTGGCTTGTGGGGCTAGCATCAAATCTGTGTATTCTCATAGATCGTATATGCTCCGTACAAGCCAACTACGAGTATACTCGTAGGACGTTTACCTCTGGTAACGAGATTATCGTACTGACCTTGAAGAAGGAAAACTGCTCGGCGTAGGGGAACAGACCATGCCAAAGTAGCGTGGCAGCGAACGTGTTAATGTTAAATCTGGTGTGAGACAAGGATGTACATTATCCCCTCTGTTATTCATTATCTATATGGATCACATTATGAAGGAATGTGGTATTAAACCTGATATCAAAATTGGAGATGTTAATGTCAGCTCTTTGCTTTATGCGGATGATGTTATATTTCTAAATAAATCCGCTACAAGTCTGCAAGATTCTCTGACTAAATTGAATAGCTGTTGTAATAGATATGGTATGAAGGTCAGCAATAAAAAGACAAAGACAATGAAAATAGGCAGAATCATTGAAAATGTCAACTGTGTTGTGAATGGAGAACCTGTGGAACAAGTAAAACATTTCAGCTACTTAGGCACGATTTTTACTGAAGATGGTAAATTAAATATAGAAATAGACAACAGAATCGGCAAAGCTGGTATGGTGGGAAGTCAATTGAATAAATTCATATGGAATAAGAAAGAAATTAGTCGGAACACTAAATTAGCTGTATACAAGACAGTGTTCAAACCAGTTTTAACTTATGGATCTGAGAGCTGGGTCAGAAGTAAAACACTTGACCAAAGACTAGAGACCGCAGATATGAGAGTCCTGAGAAAGATTAGAGGCGTGAACAGATGGCATCAATGGCAATATCATATTAAAAATGAGGATATTAGGAAAGAACTTGACATTGTCAGCATCCAGGAATGCGTTGGCAGAGCTAATCTCAGGTGGTATGGTCACTTAAATAGAATGGGAGAGGAAAGATTAGCAAAACAAGCTAATCTTTCCAAGCTAATTTCTCTAATCTAGCTAATTTCTCTGCCAGGTTGGCAGGAAAATGACCCAGAGGAAGACCAAGATATAGGTGGATTGATACGGTACAAAGTGCAGTAGACGATAGAAATATAAGATCTGATAATGTTGGAGTCTTGACAAGTAACAGACTGATTTGGAGGAAAATTGTAGATAGGAAGTTAGTAATGATGTAATTTTTTCATGTAGTACTGTCATATCCTGTATACCCCTTGAGGGTACATGGCAGGAATTTGATGATGATGACACTGTGTTGTATGCTGCTAGTTTAGTGTTTTGGGTAATTTCATATTCCATGTAGATGTAGTTAGATGGCTCCTCACCAAACCAGCTTTTGTTTATTCTATTATCCATTTCCAAATAAGAGAAAGACTGCACATGAAGATTATTTTTTCAGGATATTCTAAATAAAAATGAGCCAAGCTTGGAAAGGCAAACAGGCCAAATTAACTGTGATGTCATTTCAAGTCTCATATTTGGCTAATTTTTATTCAAAATGTCCTGAAAAATAATCTTTTTAGCTGTGTATTGCAGATGATGTATTTGCAGCAGCACTGAACCAGGGCTTATTTCCTTTCTGGATAAAATAATTTACATCACAGAATCAAATTTTCTTTGGAAAAAGAATCACCAAGAGTAATAACATCTTTCTTAAAGATACTCATCAAATGTGAAACTGATGGCTCATTTTCAACTTCTGTATACTGCAAACTAACCTTTATGGGTCAATACATTCTTATCTGAAGTATCACTTCAACATGAATTGTAAATTATTAAGCAAACTACTTTAATAATTTTGATTTTTAGCTAAATGTTTATAACCCAAGAATTACACATAAAATCTCTGCGTTTATCTCTACATCCTCAAAAAAGGAAGAGGCCCAAAGAAATCATATTCTTTACATAAAAGGCATTCCTAAGCATGTAATGGAGATTTCAAAGAAATTTCAACTCAATGCTCCTTTCAAATGCTTCGACTAAATCCAAATCGCCACCATTGCTGCTACCTGATGTTCAATAACTTCAATGTTCCTACAACTTCAGTTATTTTGGTCAAATGGGAAGATCAGTTACGAGGGTAACATCAAACTTCTGCATAACAGTAAATATAACTGCTTCAAATTATATACCTAAACTATCACATTTGTAAAAAAGACAAACTTGAACTTATGCAGAAGTAAATTTAATAGATGTACTATTTTCGCGTAAGTATCAAAAGGCATCTTCAGTATGTTAACAATGGAACACAAATAAAATGCAATAAAGAATTCATTTTAAAATTGCCACTACAGCATAAGTAAGACAACAGATGGTCAGTAAATTCCTAATTTAAAAAATAAATTAATTAATTAAAATCTAATTAAAATAAGATATATATATTTTTTTTATTTTTCTTGCAGTGATTCACAAAGAGTTTTCACCAAGAGTGTGCACAACTGTTTTGGGATTGACAAATATACCTCTATTATGTGTCAAAATTGACAAAACAGTGTTTTATTTTTATCCCCCCCCTCCTAGATTTCATCCCATACCATTTTTACAGTGGCTGTATGCATGCAACATAAAATAGATGCGATTGCTTTGACACTGACATCTATCTATTGTAGCATGTTCTATCGCAATACTATGAGAGTGGTATGGTAGAATATAATTATGAAATATATCCCATGCTCTATCCTAATCTTGTTTTGTAACTCGGCATTTAGGGTTACGCAATAGCTTCAGGTGGGGGGTAAGAGACATGAAGTTTTTGGAATTGCAATCCAGACAATACAATCAGTTACATACATCACTGTATGTAACTGATTGTATGATATTTCTATGATTCATTGATAGATGTTTTGCTGTATGTCAAAATTAAATCCTGCAAACTGTGAACAAGGCATTCCCTGGTCAATATTCCATTGAGCATTGAAGGGAACTATTGTTCGGTGTAAAATACCAAATTCTATGTTCTTTATATGTTCTCTTTGACCTCTCACATATAAAGTGCAAAGGCAGGGAACAGATTTTAAGATCTGTTGCAGGATACCAATGCATAGGCACATGAAAGAAAGTAATACATCCAAATAGACAGAGATGTTATTACAGCAAGCATATGTTTAATAATCTGGACTGTTCCTTCAAACTTGTAACTCTACAATGCCATCCAAATCTCAACCAGACTGATTGTGTGCGTATCTCAAAATTTTGGGGAGTAATCACAATCAACTTTTCAGGTGTTTAAGAATACTTGTATATTCTTGTGCTTTAATTACAATATACTAAACACTGTTTACTTTAAGCTCTAATAGTGCATTCTCCTGTTTACTCAGTCAGATGTGATTCAACACAAGTAAGTAAACATGTGCCTATGTGACTGGTCGATTTGAATGTTGTCAACTGTTCTTTTCTTCTCTCCTTGACAATGTCCTTGTAACAAGGAAGAAAAAAATACAGGAGTTAATAAATTCTACTATTTTTACATGTGCTGATAGTTATTTAATTAAAACAGAAATAGACTTCATGAAAAATTGGACTAATTTAGGAATACCACTGATTTTGATCAATTTATTAAATGGAACAAAAAACAAGTTATCACACAGAATCTCAATTTAAATACTTTTTTTTAATGAGATCAACACAAGTTCTTTAAAATTCAAATAACTGCAAAAAAAAACCTAAGCATTCTCATCTAGAACAATTTTTTTTTTTGTAGTTTTCATCAACTTTCAGCCTAAACAGAAAATGCAAGTTATGTGTGAAAACAACTCTGCATGACAGTTAAACTCAATACCAGTTAATTCTTTGCAAAAAATAATAACATTTTAATAAAATAATGTATGTTATCAATTTGTTAAAATTAATTACAGTATTTGCCGGCATATAAGACGCACTTTTTTCCTTTGAAAATAGGTCTGAAAAACAGGGTGTGTCTTATACGCCGATACTCAGTTTTATATTACTTTCATTTCTGGAATTTTTCTCTGTGTGCAATTCCAAGTTATGCGATTTCTTTCTTGCTTCCTTGCAGTGTGTGAGAGCATTCCAGTTACGTTAGTTATGTATTCCAATTACTGGAATACATTCTAGTATTCCAGTTCTGGATAGATAACATTTGGTCTAGGCGCTCTGGAGGACTATTGAAGAAGCCTGCCCTGCTAGTATGGGATCAGTTTCATTCTCACAGAACAGAAGATTTTAAAAATAAACTCAAGGAATTCAAAACTCAGTTAGCTGTAATTCCAGGAGGTCTAACTACTCAGCTTCAACCTTTAGATGACTGTATTAATAAATTTAAGGGATTTATGAAGGAGAAGTGGAATACTGCATCCAGCAGTCTTCTGGATGCAGTCTTCAGATTTTGAGATTACACCATCAGAAAGAAGGAAGAGGCCTAGCATTTTGCAAGTTTGTGAGTGGATCAAAGCTTCATGGGATGCTGTGAAAACTGAGACAGTAGTTAAATCATTTAAGAAGTGATTTAGTGTCCGTGTGGTTAGCCTAGTGGCTTTGCACTTCGCAACCATATGCCTGGGGAAGGAGTGTCCTGGGTTCCATTCCTGTCGCCGATGTGAGGAGATTAAGGATCTTCCTCAGCCATAGTCAAGTTAGCCGGTCTTGGGCATGGACAGCAGAGTCCCCCCCCCCCAGTTTATCTGGAGTTTTTCATCCCACAAGCAGGCAAACTGGCCCCGTGAACACACACGGATCAACAGCCATAAATACTTAACCCTCCATGAGGGGGCTCAACTTGCCCCAATAGGGACAGGAGAGAAAAGGGAGGAAACTCCATATGAATAAATAAAATAAATAAATTTAAGAAGTGTGGTATTAGTAATGCACTGGATGGTACAGAGAACAATTTGTTGTATGAGGACTCAGATTCTGATTTAGAAGAAGTTTCAAATGTCTCTTATTTAACTCTGGAGATGAATTTCTGGGTTTGACGAAGAAGATTAAAAGGTGGATACTCTTTCCTGGTTAGATTAGGTATTTGTTGAAAGTAGACCTACTTATTACTTTTTATTTGAAATACTGTAAACTCATTATAATATTCAGTGATAAAGTTTTTTTCCTAAAAAATGTGTACAAAAAACGGGGTGCGTCTTATAGGCCAGTGCATCTTATACGCCAGCAAATACGGTATATTCTATCACATATGATTTATTTCAGAGGTTGTCATATATGACAACTTTATTCCATACAAACTTGTATCAAGAACACAACTGTTAAATCATAATTTATATACCCATGCATATATACAGATAATTTCTGCTATTATTTTACATATTATTCAACAGAAGGATGATAATATCAAGAGTCAAGTAAAATTTATCCCTGCAAGAACAAGTTAACTTAATGAATTTAAATACTTACAATTCCTTGCTTATCACAATTGAATATTATCCTGCTTTCCAAAAATTTTGGAATGGTACTATTTGAATCCATACATGGATCACCAAGAGAATAAGTTATTGTCAAATGCTTATCTAAGAAAAGAGGGCCTTTTATGAATCTACCTAAATTCTGAACACTGAAATTAAAAACAAATATATAAATAAATATATGTGTGTGTGTGTAAAGAAATTTTACAACTATATAACTATAATAAGGGTATATTCAAACTTAATTGGCAAGTAGGCAAGATGATTATTGAAGGTTGAATTCTGATTAGAATAGAAACTAGTTGCAATAAAAATAAGTATGAATGATGTATATAATGCAACTATAAAAGTGATTACAATAAATGCAATGATACATTATGATCAGTTCTACTTCAACTTCAAAGAAACTGTATTACAGCTTGAAATGTAAAATCTGTAGGTATGGGGATGATTCAAAATTAGACCCAGAATGTTTTTCTCCCTTTGGCTTTTTCTCCTTTCACATAAACAGCAATGTGGATAAGTACAATTTTTACAGTTAACTCATATTCCTCTTCTCTACACATTAACTGTACTCTGTGGCATCTGATAGCCAAACTACAAAGTGATATCTAAAGCAGTAAGAAGGCAGATTAGTAATGCATAATTGCATATTTGATGAAATATTTAATGATACCTTCAAAACCAGCTCAAAAATGGCAGATATTCACAGAAGACTTACAGAAGAATTTAGGAAAGCATTGTTGAAAATGTGTGTGATTGACGTGCTGAATTCAAGGATAGCCATGAGAGGCAAGTTTCACAACTGTGCAGCTGCAAACAGTAGCCAACTAAGATAAAACTGACAAAGTTGAAAAAGCTTATTCTGGATAACCACTGCATTCTGTGCATGAAATATCAAAAAAAGTGAACATCAGTATTAACAGTATATCACAATTAAAAGTATACTACATTAAAAGAGATGAATTTACATCAGAAATATTTAAATAGAGCTTGGGAATTCGCCAACATATATAGGATATGGTATGAAATATGACTATGGAATCTCACTCAATACCAAATAATTGCAGTTCTTATGGAAATGAGAAACATGGAAATGTTAACAATAAAGAGTATACCACAGTGTTAAGGAGAAATATAACACTTTAAATAGGTCAAGGAAATCATTTGTCTTAATTCTTCACATCCTGCTTCTTCAATCTCTTACTGCTAACAGGTACTGTTACAATGCCAATGAGAAATCCTGAATAATTCCACTTAGAGCAAAGACATGTTTCTTTTAGATTTCCATTTTTTTTTTTTTTTTTTGTCATTAAAATAACTTTTTGGAGGAAATAAGTTTTACAGCAATGCAAGCATATATCCTCCCACACTATAGGAAACACATGCATGTAGGTATAATTCAAAAGCCTAATATGAATGAAATCAGGCAATTTACCAATACATCGTTATTGACCACATGACACATCAACAGGCGGGGTCAAATTTTCATTGCATCTTTTTAACAAATCAGAATCAAAAAATATTAGCATTCTAATTACAACGGAAGTGACTGAAATCCTTAAGGAATGGATATTGTTCTATCAATTTAGCAACTTGGTAATACAATACTTATATAATATCAAAGAGTCAGATATGATAAACCTTGTGAGCAAAATGCATAAGCTTTCAGATTCCTAATGCAAAGTTGGTAGGTGAGTAGCCAGCTGAATAAATTTACATTTCTCTCATATGGAATATGAGAGAAATGAGCCAAATCCCCAAACTAGCAGTACACAAAACAGTGTTCATACCAGTTTTTAGTTATGGATCTGAGAGTTGGGTTAGAAATAAAGCACCTCAATGAAAGACTTGATACCACAGATGTGAAAATTCTGAGAAAAATTATGAGAGTCAACAAATGACATCAATGGCAGAATCATATTAAAAATGAAGATATGAGAGAGGATGTAACATTGTTAACATTCAAGAAAGTGTAAAGCAGAGATAGTAAGGTAATGCCACTTAAATAGAATGGGTGAAGAAAGCTTAGCAAAATAGGTCTTTGAAGCCAAAATGGCAGGAAGACCCAGAGGAAGACGGATATCTAGGATTGATTCAGTCAAAAGTGCCTTAGAAGCATGTTAGATATGACAATATTGGAGTAGTGCTGACAAGTAATATACTAATTTTCTCTCTCATTCCATATAAATTTATCCAGCTGGCTGCCCACCATACCAGCTTTGCATTAGAAATGAAAGCATTACACATTTTGTTCTCAAGGCTGTTTATATCTGACTCTTGGATATCATATAAGTATTGTATTATCAAGTTTCCAAATTGATATGACAGCACTACTAATCATGTAGTGCTGTCATAGTAGCCTGAATATCCCTTAAGGATGCATATCAGGAAATAGATGATGCAGGCAGCGTTACCACACACTTTCCTAGCTGAATCAATTTTTTTTTTTAATTCCCTTCACTTCCAGAGTTTGCCACTGTGACTCCAAGATTTGGTTCCTGTTTTTAAACTGCTTATTTGTTCCATCTGTTTGCATAGTTGAGCCTACAGTTAAACACTCTAGACTGTGCATGTTTCCAATAGTCTACAGGTAAACTGTACACGCAACTAAACAAAGAATATTAGAGAAAAAAATGGAACAGTTTAAAAACAAGGGCCAAACTTTACAGTCTCAGCAGTAAACTCTGTAAAAAATACTGATTGATTCAGCTAGGGAGGTATGTGGTGAAGTCTGCATGCCTCCCTAGCAGAATCAATGCTTTCTTAAGAGTGTTACTGACTAGGAGTATCCAGGAGTAATATGCATTTATGAATTAATTATGAATTAAATAATTCATAAATGCATATTACTGCTGGATATTTCTGACCAGCATTCTGTTGTTGCCTATAACATTCTGTAAGTTTTTCAAATAATTACTTCAGATTTCTACACATGCCTTCACAGCTGAATCAATCAATATTTGCTTCAAAATTTTGCCTGGATCTATAAAGTTTCATGCTTGATTTTGAAGCTATTTCACAATTTCCTCCAGTAATTATATATTTGAGCCTACAGTTCACAAATGAAAAGATACTCAACTTTGATTCCTTTCAAACTTTTGTGCGCATTTCCCTTTTCAGTGTGACATCATTTTTATTTTACTCAAAACTGGATGGTGATTACTTCATTTTTTCCTCTTTTCCATCAAAATCAAATTCTCTACATACTCTCGTATCACGCATATGTTAAAAGATAGCAATATCAACAGCAGCATATCAATATATGTTCTCTCTATATGCATTTGTCTATGTTTGTGTTGGAAATAATGAGCAATCCAGGTCCTGAATAGAAATTCAACCAATAATGACCATTATTATTAGCCCTCTCCTTTTCTCCAAATTTATACATGACATTTCATTTTCTAAGCTACTGTTTAGTGTCTCCAAAAAAAGACCATTTTTCTCCTTTATATTGGCTGTACTCCCTGATGACTCAAAGAATTTCTCTTCTTCTTTTCGGTATCTTCAGTGCAATCCTAAGCATAAATAAGTTAATGTCCAATTTCTAGTTTGATGTTCACATTACCATGTGCGAAATAAACTTTGTTTTAGTGTCAAATGCTATCATTACTCTTTCCTTTTCCTGATCACTACTACCTGCATAGTTATTTTTAGAATCTTTCTTTTTTATTTTTCTTAAGAAATATCTCTGGGTAACACCAATTAAGACAACATAGTATATCTGTTAATTCCTCTGCTAACTCACCTCTTTTCTATTGATGATTTTATATTTTCAATCCTGTTGAGTTTGAGCTTATCCTAGTAGCTGTCTTATAGTTCGCCCACCGATTAGAGATCCTTGGACACTTCTGCGCATGTCAGAAAAAGGAAAATCCATTCCGATAATAGGATAATCAATCTATCTTCTGGGATGAGTTTGTTTATTATTACAGGTCGGAAAATTTAGCTTTTCTTTTACGAACATTGCTGTTTTTAAAGTGTAACTATTTTGCTTGTATAACAGTTGGAAAAATATACGTAGAATATTAACAAAATTAAAAAAGGTATAGCATAAAACAAAAATTTAACTAAGTTTATTTTTAATAGTTTTCTATAAAATAAAAAAATAATTATACAGAAAAACAGAAATTTTTTCAAATGAACTTAGATATTCTAAACTTACAGTTGAGAGAATTGAGACACTTTAATGTCCTAAACCAATTAATTATTTATGACTTGTTGTGACTCTTTTAACAAACCCATGCAAAAAAAATGTTGGAAAAAAAATACCATTATCAAATCCTTTTAACCTTCAGAGTCATCTGAATCGGTGTCTGAATCGTCATCACTTTCACTTAAACTGATCACCAAAGGTTCGCATAATTCTTCGATAATTCCGTCTCTGTCCCAATACATATTTTCCAATGAGGTGACATGAGAGCAATATTTTCCCCAGTTTTGAACTGTAATACTTTCAATCGCCTGTTCTGAAAGCTTAAAAAGTTTCAACATGCCAATATCTCCAGTTACGTTGCGATGGCAAACGAAACTTTTCACTTCTGCCCAAATATACTCAATAGCATTAATATCGCAATAATATGGTGGTAGCCTCAAAGCTAGAAATCCATGCTCTTTGAGCATAGTGTCAAATTTAAATAGTTAAATTCTTTTAACAGTCGACCCTGATATGCCAGCAATTGCACTTGCACGTTTTATGACTTGAGACAGGGGAACAAGGAGACGGCCTTCTGACGATTCTTTTTCACAGAATGTCAGCACATTATTCAATATTCTTTTGTGAGAGCTACTGAAACGTTTAACAACAGAACTTGTTGACTGTACTGGATCCATCATACAAATTAATAATAAAAAAATAATGAAAAAAAGCGGCAACAAAAATCAAGCTACTATAAACTAGTACAGTGACAGACAAGAAAGCATGTGATTTCGCATGTTGGCGACCAATTCGTACATCCTTCATTTCTTTCTCCCCTTCCGCATGAATCGACTATTCTTGGCAAAATGCCAAGGAGAGACCTACAATCGATGGGCATACTGTACCAGTGTTCACCCTGGTTCCCTTAAAGTAGAACTTTTTATAAATGGGTAATATGCCAAGCTGCATTATATCCAACTATGATATACCATCATGTGGTTTTATGTGATTTAAACCAACAGAGTAGAGTTTGATAGACTGTCTCAAATTGCCAGTCCATTTTCATTATTTGGTATCCAGGTAGATACAAATCAACATGATGCATGAGAGAAGATAAGGATTAGGCATTAGCTCAGAAGCTCTGGCAGGCTATTCACATTCCTTACAGACCACATGCTGCTCTTCTCTACCAATATTTAGTGCTGATTCTTAAATCTTTGCTTATTTAAAAGCATGAAGTGGCTTAAAAAAAAAAAAAGAGTTCTCTGCAGCAGTGTTTCCATTCTTTTTTTTTTTTTTTTTTTTTTTTTTTCTTATGTGGTTACCACCTAAAAAAGGTTATTACTAAACCCAAAACCCATAGTACATTTGTACCACGGGTGGGCAAGGATTTTGTTTTTTCATTTTTGTCAATTTTTATACATTTTTTGTAATTTTTTTATTTATACAATGTCTGGAAACCCTGCTCTAGAGACCAAACATGGAACTTTTTCAACCACTTCAGGCCTCCAAAAAGTGGGGAGGTGGTCTCACACTGGGCAATGAAATTTATCTTCCACCTAAAGACAATCACAAACATCTATGCCCACAGAAGGAATCGAATCCACAACCTGTTTGAAGAGTGGGTATGCTAACCACTCAGCCTATTAGGCCAACATATTTAACTCACAGTCCATGTATAATACATAGTACTAATAAGTTACAGGTTACCTCCCCTTTTTTTGAGTTGCATTATCATTAAAATTCATGGTACTAAACCATCATATGTTTCCATCCTTTCATATGCCTTATAAAACACTCTCCTTCAAATTGTCAATAAAAAGAAATACAGTTTAGTCAAAATGTCTAGTGCAATGGTTGAGCAGTAGAGAAATAATGAGAATTGTTTTATTTATTTTTGGTGTTTGTTGTTATCACATGCTTTCCAAAGAGTTGGCAGTTTGCTGTGAAAGAAAAATTCATCTTATTAAGAAAAAAAAAAAAAAAAAGCTTAGAATAATCAAGGCAGTTGGTCTTGGTTTGAGATGGTAAGATTCATACCAAAACAGCAGTGAAGTTTTTCCCATCATAGACAACATTTTAAGGCAACTGATACTCAGTCATGGATGATCATGTGGTGTGTATATATATAAAGGAAATAAAAACACAGTAACAAACTCCACCACACATACACAAAAGATGCATATAACTTCATAGCAAACTTGTAGGGAAGAAATGTTACAGTAAAAGATTTACTATAGTGATTTTGTTTTTCCTTCCAAAAACCAATGCTATGAAGCTATCTTTGGTCAGGATTTCTACATACACACACAAACAGCAGAACTTTCATAAGAATATCATGAGGGAATTCAGTCGAACAGTCAAGTTGGTAGTACCTACCACTAGTTACAGTATTTTAGTGTAGTCTAAGCAATCTATAATAATACATCAGTATTAATGTCTACCTGGAAATCCAAGTCCCAAGCACTTCATACTTCAGTTCATTTAAGAATGTGAGATTTAAATAGACTAAGCATCAACACTTCTAATAATTTCATAGTAAATGATGACTTCAACTTGAAACATTCACAGTACACTTCCTGCACTGCATTACATAAAATGACCTTAACAGGACATCACTATTTAAGCCAGCAAGTACTATACAGATAGGAAACTTGAAGTAAGCAATGTACCTTAATGATCTTTAAAATCATTTCATTTTGTGCACAGATAAGTCATTTAGGTGTCAAATCAAAACCCTCCTCGACTCCAAACTATGATAAGCATAAAAATGGTACTAGAAAATCAAAAGACCAAAATAAAGTTACATAAAGTTTAGAGATAATCACATTCACAGTTTCACTGTATCTACAAAAAATCTATGAAAAATTTTATTCACAAAGAAAATAAAAAAGCACATACGTTTTTCTTGGTTCTTTATCATTAGGACTAAGTTTACAGATTGAAGATTCTGCTGAACAATGTGGCCCTAGTGGGAGAGGAGCAAAATAATTTAAAATTTAATAAACACTTGATTTCATAAAAATAGATAAAGCATTAAAATTAAAAGAAAAATTGATTTTCATAAAATGTTGCATCACACAAATTTCTCCATCTAATGTGATATAATTATCTGTTTTGAGTTATTTTCTTAGAATAATTAGTTCTTATAGTAATATTACTGCTGATTTTTGTGCATTTATGTATTTGATATATTTCCAGATATTTTGTTGGAATACAATTAACATTAAAGTGGTACAGGTAACCCTCATATAACGCAGATGTTAGGTTCGAAAGAAATGGTGCGTTATACATAGATCACACAGAAAAAGTAGGGTTATGTTCTCAAATTTTTTTTTTTAAATTATATAAATAACAATGACATATCCAACAAAAATATATTTTTATTAAATCACATAATTCATGTAAGTTAAGAAAACATATAAACTATGAAACAAATACATAGTATAAAATTATAAAAATTACAAATTGTACGTAAACTTCATTGCCCATAATGCATAAATGTTTCAGGCAAAATAAAATAAAGTGCATATTTTAATCATCATCACTGTCTTCAAAAATAACATTTCGTAGATGTCGAGTGTCCAGACGACATCATCACTTGAAATCTCTTGGACATTATTTGTATAATTCTCATTGCATACTTCGGCTGGTTTAGTTATTAAGAAGTCTGTAGCTGATGTAACTTTCTACATCGGGTACAAAACACTTGAAAAAAACAATTTTTAAACATGCTAGCTGTAACCCATGCCTTTTTGTTGACCCACCAATCAACAGGTAGAGTGAACTTGTAGAGCTCTTTCATAGCACGATGATTTGAGGATCGGTTAATAAACATTGGTTTTTGTCATGTAATCACCTGATGCATTACTACAAAAGAGTAGAGTAATTCTATCTTTGGAAACTTTGAATCCAGGAGCTGATCTTTCATTTTTCGAAATATAGGTGCGTTTTGGCATTTTTTCCCCCCAATATAACCCGGATTCATCCGCATTGAACACCTGGTCTACACTATAACCACTTTCTTCAATGATTTTTAAAAGTTCTCTTGGGTATTTCTGGGCAGCTCTGCATCTGCTGATGCTCCTTGGATTTTAAGATTATGCAATAAAACCGCTTTTTAAAGTTTTCGAGCCAACCCTTACTGGCACAAAATCCATGCTGAGAGCTTTCTTCTGAAGAATCTTGATCAAGTTCTTTTAAATGTTTATGGACTTTGAGAGTATTTTGTTTAATAAGATTTCCCTCCAAAGGAATTTTCTTTTGAGTACAATCTTCTATCCAAATCATTAGAGATTTCTTCATTTTTTCCATTAGAATATCGAGTACACGAGCAACTTTGCACTTACCGTTGCCCCAGCAACTTTCTCAGATTTTATTTGATTGTTAATTCTCCATTTGTCAACCGACAAGATTTTAATTTTTTCTTCGAGAGAAATAAACTTTTTTTTCAATGTTGGTTTTTCCTTTCGTTGCAGTTTTAGCAGCTATTACTATAAAAATAAATTTTTACATAAAAAGAAAGCATTACATATTAATTATGAATGTAACTCACCAGAAAATAAAGTGCTCAGCTCGAGATTAACACACTATGATTTTTAATGCGCTTTTCTGGCAGAAAACGTATTTTCAACAATAAACACTTTATAAGGTAAACAATTGATGTACATGTGTGATACAGGTAGACACAAATTTAATGAAGATACAATTTGATTTTTAAGTGACGCGGTGAAAAAATCTCAAAAGATACAAGGTTACTACAATTTGTAGACCGTGCTATACCGAAATCGCATTATATAAATACCACATTATACGAAGGTTACCTGTATTGTAAAATGGTGCCAAAACCTCACAAGAACAAAGAGGAGTGCTCGTGAAATAGTTAACAATTTCACTAGCCCTCCTCTTTGTTGCTTTCCCGTGAACATTGGAAAAGGTTGAAAATGATTAGAGAGGCACTGGAAGGATGAGAATGATAAGCAGCAAAGGGAGAAACAAAACAGTTCAAGATTTCACATAAAGATAATCAGGTAGATAAATCAATTATAAAAAGAAGAATATTATATGGTATGGAGATCCTAAAATGTGATTAATGACTGTGATTAGTTCATGTTTTCAGGGCTTTAAAATAAAAAAAATTAAAAAATTAACAAATGCTACTGAAAAGCAGATAAGTAAAAGAGATGGTAGTCTTGGCAGAAACAAAACATTTGTTTGGTGATAAATACGTTATGGAAGGAGACTGCTGGAAGAAGTGTGAGTCAAGAGTGAGAAAGTGAAAATAGTATGTTACCTAGATATGACAGAAATGAATTAAGAAGAGCTATAATGGCAAAGGATTTCAGGCATAGGCTATAGAAAGAATGGTTAAGAGTATTTGGAAAGTCTAGAGTGAGTTTGAGGGAAGAATGTATAAGAGAACAACTTACATGAATGCATTTGGTATCAGGAGGCTGGAAAATTTATTAATTGGTATGAGACCAAACAGAATGAGTCAGGGAAACTAGATCATGATGGAAGGAATGGTGAAAAGCAGTGCAAAAGGAGCAACCATATTATGTAACTGTGTTAATGAGAGATGTGCATTATCATGGACACAACTGTGAGGAAAACTCGATTGCATGTTCATCCAGGTCGAGCTTATTAAGCAAGTGCAAGTTGTCCAAATGGGTCACACAGACTAAAGAAGTGCATATACAAAAAAGCATGCATGTAACTTATGTCTGTACATAAATGTCAGGAGTAAAACAAAGAGAGTAGAGTTTGATGCCTTGGTGGACATTTTGGAGCATCAGACTGTGGGCATTAGTGAGACCTGGCTATCAGAGGCAGATATATTAACTGATATCAAGTGTAAAGGGCACAGTACTTTTAGGAAAGACAGAATCGGAGAAGATGCGAGATGCTGCTAATGATACTGGAAGATTTGAGCCTAGTTATGGTAGAAAACTATGACTGCAGTACAGTAACAATTCTCCATGTGGCAGTGATTCATAGTGAAGACTTTCTGGTTGGAGTAATTTGTTTATAATTAAGAAAACAACACTCGACATTCTGACCTCTGTATTGAGGTTATCATCAGGAAGACGTGTACAGGATACAAGTTACATGACACTACAATGTCAGACCTCTGGTGAAACAATAAATAAATAATATAAAAAAATTTAAATAAAATAAACTTTTTATACATATCAGTATAATAATATACAGATGAAATTTTAAAAAAAATTATAGCAGAACTGCATTAAAAAATTTCTATAGTCCTCTCATATTAAAGTTTTCTTCTGTTTGGGATTGATCTGAATGCAATATGGGTTGAAAATGGGTTCTCCAGATTCTTGGAATTATTAATCCATCATTCTTATTTAGATTTGGATGTTGTTACATCTCACAGACTTCTTTGAACTTTCTTTCAAACCAGGTTTTGGTGCAGTGCAGGGACTTTGTGCCTTTCTAGTTGATTCTGTGACATGTTTGAAGTGCATGGTCTGACAGGCCTGTTTTACCATAATGGAGGAATTTAATTTAATGTGGCATTTATGTTTGTCTTTTCTTATTGGGATGATGCACTTTGTTTCCCTTATGTAGGGTAATTTGCAGGTGCACTGAATTTTGTAAATCCCTGAGTGGGCAATGGTATGGAAGAGGATCTTTGGATGATCGATTAAATTTCTTAATTTTGCAAGAGGTTTGAAGGTTGCCTTAATATTGTATTTAAATAGTGTTTTATTATTTTTTCTGATAGGCCTCTAATGAACAGTATGGCTTTGGCCATACCATACCATACATTACAGGCATATCAGAAAAACAAGAGAACGCAGAAGAGGTTGTTCAACTAATGAGTGTCCATTTTGCTAAAAGCTATCAACCTATTGTATATAACATTGAGTTCACTGCTACCTTTTCACTGAATGAAGAAACTCAAGTGTATGAAGAGGAAGTATTAGAGTTGTTGCACAAACTGAATAATTCAGCAATAGGGATTGATGGGATATCAGCACGGATGCTAAAAGAGTGTTCAGCTGAACTGACTATTCCTTTGACCAGGCTATATAATTTGAGTCTCAGATCAGGGAAGATTCCACAGGAATGGAAAGAATGTATGGTAATCCCATTGCACAAGAGTGGTGCAAAGACTGATATATCCAACTATCAACCAATCAGTATCTCAGGGTGATGAAGATTTTGAAATAATTGGTTAGGGCTCGCATTCAGAAATGGGTTGACAATGAATCTCTATTTTGCAATAAACAGCATGGGTTTACTACGGGAAGGTCAGGTTTCAGCAACTTGCTCACATTCTATATTAATTTTACCACTGAACTAGACAAGGGGAATGGATACACCATGATACTTTTGGATTTTGCTAATTCTGACAAAATACAGCATGGAAGACTGTTGCATAAATTGGAGAATTTGGGTTTGGATTATAAAATATTAGCATAGATAAGAGGATGACTGACTGACTGACTGACTGACAGATATTAGAAAGTGGAATACGAGGGATACAAGATTTAAAGTAACTAGTGATGTACCCACAAGAATTAGTCTATGGTCCACTGTTATTCAATCTGTGCATTAATGATATTGGGAAGGATTTGACAGGAGACATACAGCTATTTGCTGATGATGCAAAGATAGGTAGAGTAATCAGGAATGCCGTTGATATGCAGTACTTGCAAAATGATTTGAGTAGGCTTGAATTGCAGGCATAGGAAAATTGATGTCAGTTCAATGTCCATAAATACAAAGTCATGCACTTTGGCATGATTAGATATCCAATGTCATATTATATTGGTAGGATTATGTTAGAAGAAACTAATCAAGCTGGGGATCTTGGAGTGTTAGTAGATAGCAAGTTGAAGTTAAGGGACCCTTGTAGCAAAGATTGCAAATACAACTCAAAAGATAATTGCAATGCTGAAATAAACTTTCACATGTAACAATAAGGAAGTCGTTTTGCCTCTTTACAAGGCCTTGATAAGACTTCACTTGGACTATTGTGCACAGGTGTGATCTCCTGGTTTCCATCGTGATTCTGATATAATGGAGAGAGAGAGAGAGAGAGAGAGAGAAAAAAAAAAAACGAGTGCAAAGGAGAGTGTTAAAAATGATATCAAGATTGTTGAATACTAATTATGAAGATGAATGGAGAATTTGTAGACTGTAATTGAGACTTACAAACTTCTGAAAGGGCCATAGAGAATTACAGTTGATGGTATTCTTTATTTTATGGAGGGGTGGGGAAAGGACAAGCGGGCATCCGCGGAAGCTGAGAATGAATGCCACTAAGAAAGGGGTTAGGAATAGATTTTTCTCTCATAGTGTAGTGCATGACTAGAATGGATTGCCATTGGATGTTATGTCTGCAAACAGTGTGAATGAATTTAAGCATAAGTATGATAGCTGGTGTGTGTAGTATGTAGCCTCCCTCGATGAGTCCCGGACTCCCTTAAGGCCATCTCTCTTAATAATAATAATAAACCATATACTAAATATTAGGAGGGGGGAAAAAAAGCAGTTTTCTTCATTTTCAAAAGGCTGTCTAGGATGAAGGGATGAAAATAACCAAATAGGACCAGGCTTGCTTTATACCTATCAAGAATTTCTCATAAAAACTACAATTTTATTTGGTCTCTTCCACATAATTTTTTTGGGGTTCATATTCAGCTATTTTTAATTTTTTGCAAAGTCTGAGGCCATTTTTTTCATAAAAGAAAGCTTCAATAGAGGCAATGTTAGACTTACTTATTCTACTACATGTATTCAAACAACATATAAACAATCAGACATGGATTCAACTTGTGGCTTACAGGATTGAGTACAAAAAACACTTAAAACATCTAAAGCAGGCAGCTGCCATCTTGGAAAAAAACAAAAACAAAAAAAACTTGATCTCAAAATACAAATACAAAATCAATAAGTATACACCTTGAGCATTAAAATTAGCAAGGGGAAAAAAGTTCAGAAACTAGACAATCTGAAAATCAGCTGCAATTAATTTTTAAACCATACTAGGATTAACTGCTGTATTAGGGCATTAATTAATTAGATTTTAAAGAAGTGATGACAGGTCATCAAGTCTAACATGAAAGTAAAAATGGACATGGGATTTTTTTCTGAATTTCAATCATTGCTATCTCAGAAGAATTACATATTCAATTGAATTTTTTAATATGTCATCACACAGTTATTTACATAAGTTAAATAGTACCATAAAGAAGTCAGTTTAAAAATGTAGGCGTATTATAGTCACCAGTTATAGTCAATGTATTTATCAATTTTTAATATCTACTAACTTAAAAAATTAAAAAAAAAAAAAATCTGAGCATTTTGTATAATTTTAAATTATAATATTTTATAGCAATAAAATGTGACTGGTTGAGCAATTACCGTATTTTCCGGCGTATAAGACGTACTTTTTTCTTTGAAAATAGGTCTGAAAAACAGGGTGCGTCTTATATGCCAATACTCAGTTTTTTATTACTTTCATTTTGGAAATTTTTTCTGTTCTGAATTATGCGATTTCTTTCTTGCTTCCTTGTGGTATGTGAGAGTATTCCAGTTACGCAGAGTTCAGTGGATGTGCATGCGCTGTCATCGACGATCACAGCTGTGTTCCTGTTCGTTTAAACTTGGTGTCATGGTTGGTGCAAACGGTGATAAATTTCTGCTGTTAAATTTTCTCTAAATTTTTTGCCAAATTATGGCTGAAAAAAACGTTGGCATTGCTACAATATTGCATACAAGCTATGTGCGATTGCATATGCTAAAGAACATGGAAAGAGGGCTGCAGAGTGACATTTGGGGCCACCCCCAACTGAAAAAATGATAAGAACTTGGCAGAAACAGGAAGATCTAAAAAATCTCTTTTTTCCTAAAAATTGTGTACAAAAAAAGGGAGTGCATCTTATATGCCGGCAAATACGGTAAGTGATATTCCTCATCTCACACTTTTCTATAATTTCGAATATACTATACATTGGAAAGCACACCATAAAAATTATAATTATATTTACCTACTGATGTAACCAGACTTCTACATACATTAATTACAAACATTGAGTCTGGAAGAAAAGGTGACTTTATGATGTAATTATTCTCAGAAAGAGAAAGGCTGCTTAAATCATAATGAGCACCATCATTATCATCTGTACTACATTCTTCAGCATGATATGGTGGACAAGCATACAATGTTGGCCACTGAAACATATACGTGCAGTCATCAGCTTCAGAAATAAAAGATGGTCCATTCGTTCCTGGAGTAGTGGGATTACAAGTAAATGTTATGATAGTAGATCGGTTGTAATGCTTGTGACAATTTCCTTTCCCGTTCTCATATTTAAGCTGGATAATGCCATCATTATAGATCAGATGACTATTTGGAAGACCTAATGTATAAAGAAAATATGAGGTGACAAGAGTATATTTAAATATTTAGTAGTAGAACATATATAAAATAATGTGGCATAAAGAAGAACACCAAGGAATGTTACACATTTTTAAAACAAATGTACATACAGATTTCTGCAATATAAATGTTGCTTAAATAAAAAAAAAATTATGAAGATATGCAAGATTTTAAATTAAGCATGTCTTTTTTTTTTTTTTTTTTTTTAAATTTAAGACATATCACTGTTTTATCTTATGCTAAAACTTCAAAAATGTGCTGGCTTTTCAGGCTGATGCATGGTAGTCAGTTCTGGATTCTTTAAAACAAAAGCTGCAAAGAAAGAAAAGGAAAGAGTTGGTTTTGGTTTGGAAAAGTAATTAAGGCTATTGGACTTGCATAACATGCAAGCTTAATAGCCTTAATTGCTTGACCTTCAAGCACATTGGCTTTCTATACTGGCTAACTACATATTCATTATGACAGCACAAAATAATCATATCATGGCATCCAAAGCAACACCCAGTAATACAAAGTGCATTTTTTTTTTAGGCTAATTAAATTATACTTAATACTGCCCTGATAGCTTTACTTCTTTTACACCAGTACTTCTAGCATTGATGAAGCCTGCCAGAGGAATTGAAAAATTGGTGTTACTAAGACCAAAACAGGAGAGTATTAAGTATAATTCAAGTACTGGGAATAAGGAAAGGAGGACACAGTTACATTATTCAATATTAAACATTAAGGTAAATCCTGGGTAAATGGGTGACAATTTCAAAATGAAATAACTGGGTAATTATGTCTGTAAGCCATGAGAACTAAGTAGAGAAGTAGTACAGGAATTTGAGAAGTAGTAGGGAAATTTGAGTAACAGCAATAGTAGCATCAGAGGAATTTGGTCATTAAAGAGAGTGGTTGAGAACAGATTGAGTTTGTTCATCCAAAAACTGTTGAAATAAGTGAGACATGGTTAGGTGAGGATGACATCCTGACAGGAACAGAGATGGAAGGGTATGATATGTTTCATGAAGATAGAAAGGGTAAAAAGGGAGGTGGAAGTGCTATTGATGATAGAAAAAAAGTCCATACAAGGGAGAAATAGTGGTAGTAGTTTTGAGGCAGTATGGTGTGAGATAGAAGTGAATACTTTGTTGGATGTTGCTATAAACCTGGTAAATTGGAGGATAGTGACCTAGAAATGTAAAAGCAAATTAGCCAAGCAAATGGGAAAAGAGTGATCATTATGGGTGATTTTAATTATGGCAATATAGATTAGGAAGACAAGACAGCGACCAGAAATAAAGAAAATGAGTGAGTTTTTTGAGGGATAACTACCTCAGGTAGCATGTAACAGGAGGGCATACAAGGATTGAGAGTCTTGGATTTGATTATCTCATCACAGGATGTTATTATAAATGAAGTGTCAAATCTCCCTCCAGTTGGTAATAGTGACCATGAAGTGATAATCTGGGTGGTTATTAACCATGTGAGCACTTCTGTGAGGAAAAGGTACATGTGAAATTATAAGGCTGGTTATATTTTATTCGTATGGGGTTCCCCCCCCATTCCTCGACTGCCCCTGAGGACTGGTTGAGCCCGCCTAATGAGGGATTAATTATGTATTTTTTGACTGTAGTCTGTGTGTTCATGGAGCCAGTTTGCTTGCTTGGAGGAGGAAAAACCCCAGATAAACCGTGGACAGCAGGGTCCCCCCCCCTGCTGTCCACGCCCAAGACTGGCTAACTTGGCTATGGCTGAGGAAGATCAAGTTCTTCACATCATCGACAGAAATGGAAGGCATGGATTTGCTAAAAGGAGGTCATGTTTTATAATCTACTTGCTTATTACAGTAAGGTGATATGCAGTATTGGATGTGGGAGATAGATCCTACAATACTTAGGCTTTGCAAAAGCATCTGATAAGTTGATGGTCAAACTAGAGCAGATGGGGTTGGATATTACACTAGTGCACTGGATTGGAGATTATCAACAAGTTGTGTGGTGGAGCAATATATCAGAAGAAGAAAGTCGCTAGTGGTGTGCCTCAGTAGTCTGTTTTAGGACCACTGCTGTTTAACCTGCATGTTTACAAATGATGCAAAGTTGGGATGAACCATGAGGATTAGAGCAGATGTTGTGGCCTTACAAGAAGACTTGAATAGACTGAGTGAATGGGCATGGGAGTGGGTATGCTAGTTCAATGTTGTGAAATGTAAGGTTTTAAAATTTGGAAAACAAAAATGGAATTGGAGGTTGAGGAAATAAAAGATCTTGGGTAAAGTTGGATAAGGATCTAAAATTTAGAGGACATATTGCCTGAGGGGAGACTCCACTTAGGCTTTAAAAGAATGCAGAGAACCGACCAGGGCTTCTGACCTAATGTCCAATCCTTACCTTCTTGTGGTGCACCCTGTTAGGAATCTATCTGGATACTGAATGAAAGAGGATGGGCTTGCAATTTGGAATTTAGCCAACCAAATTGTATTCCTATCGGATTAAACCAAAATATAGAATGATGGTACAACATGACAGAATTTCATGCCAGCTAAGGCATCGTCCAATTAAACAAGGCCCTATTGTTTTTGCCAGGAAACCAGGGCAATCAGCGAAAAGTCAGCTACTAGAACAAATCTTAAAATACGCCCCAACTCAACATCACCAGAGTTCAAGATCAACATAAGAAGCCTGAATGGCAAAGAAATGGAGCTAGCTGAGGAATTAGATAAGTACCAGATCGACATAATAGAGGCGACTGAAGCAAAAAAGACAAAAACTGGTGAGATCTTTCTGAGCGATACATACAAAATGTTATATTCAGGCAATGACAATCAAGGAAAAGAAGGATTAGCCATAGTATTCAACACTAAATAAGAGGCTAATCTTCTTGAATGGCAGGCAGTTTCAAGTAGAGTAATGTGGCCAAATATCAGAATGGAGAACTGGACATTGAGACTTATTTATGTCTTGGGGATCTAAATAGCAGAGTAGGAAATGATTGTCAGACATACAAAAATATTTGCGGAAAATTTGGAGAAAAGAGCAAAGCTAATAATAATGGAAAATACCTGTTGGATTTCTGCTCAAGACATGAACTGATTATTACTAAAACAATGTTCTGACATAAAAATGTGCACAAATTCACATGGAGAGAAGAGGGAAGGAATAAGAAAAGTCTCACTGACGATGTTATTGTTAATAGTGATGATTTCTCCCTGGTGCAGGACACCAGAGTGTACAGAGGATTTGAAATTGGAAGTGATCACTATTTAGTCTTGAGCAGGATAAAACTGAATTTCATATTGAAAAGAAGAACATGTAAGAAAGTTTTAAAGCGAATAAAAGTTGAGCAGCTCTCAGATATAAACTGTAGACCAAAGTACAGAAACATTATTCAAGAACAAATGAAAAAGTTTGAGAATAGGAACCAAATCTTGGAGATTCAGTCAGAGAGTCATGTGGTGAGGTTGTCTGCAAAAAAAGAAAAATCAGAACTCCATGGTGGACACAGGAAGTTAAAGAGACAGTGAAGGATAAGAAGAAGAAAGCATATCAAAAGTTCCTGGCCAAATAAATCGGCTTGTGCTCTTAGAGAATACAGAGACAAAAGTTAGGAAGGCTTTGGTAAGAACATAGAAAATAAATATCAAGAAGATGGCAAGATATTCTGGCGGTTGTTGAAGAAGCTCAGAAATGGAGGAAAGAGTGCTGTAAAAGGAATTGGAGATGATAAAGTGACATGAAAACTGTAGAAAAAGATATCCTTGATGTATGGAGTAATTAATTCAAAAAAGTGTTAAATGAAACAGTCAGTGATGGCACAGTGGTAAAAAATACTGACCATGCATGCAATCAGGAATACATATCCATACTTGAAGAAAAAAAAGCCATCAAAGGCTCGAAATGTGGAAAGGCAGCAGCAGTAGATAATCCATGACTCTCACCACATGATTCGAACAGAAATGCTCAAGTATGGAGGTATAAAAGTCTTACAGTGGCTGCACTGCATAGTTCAGAAAGCCTGGACAGAGGGATGAATTCCAGATGATTGAGTAGAGCACTCATAGTATTCATATATAAAAAGGGAAATAAAACTGAATGTGAGAATTATAGAGGTATTTCTTTACTGAGTGTTCCTGGTAAGATTTACACAAATATACTTGAGAAACAAGTATATTTGTGTAAATTTGAACAAAGGCTGTCAGGATCATATCTTCACTTTACATCAAATAGTTGAGAAATCATGGGAATATAACAAAGATCTGTATTTAAGTTTTGTAGATCTGGAAAAGGCATATGACAAGGTGCCAAGAGAGAAGCTATTCAATACGCTGCAGTTATATGGTGTCAATGGGGCATTATATCAAGCAATACTTAGTCTTTATTTGAGCTGTAAGTCAGAAGTTAGAATTGAAGGAAGTAGTACAGGAAGATGGTTTAATGTTAAATCTGGTGTGAGACAAGGATGCACATTATCCCCTCTGTTATTCATTATCTATATGGATCACAGTATGAAGGAAAGTGGTATTAAACATGATATCAAAATTGGAGATGTTAATGTCAGCTCTTTGCTTTATGCGGATGATGTTTACTTCTAAATAAATCTGCTACAAGTCTGCAAGATTCTCTGACCAAATTGAATAACTGTTGTAATATATATGGTATAAAGGTGCAATAACAAGACAAAGACAATCAAAATAGGCAGAAGCATTGAAAATATCAACTGCATTGTGAATGGAGAATCTATAGAACAAGTGAAACACTTCAGCTACTTAGGCACGATATTTAGTGAAGATGGTAAATTAAATATGGAAATAGACAACAGAATCAAAGCTGGTGTGATAGGAAGTCAAATGAATAAATTTATATGGAGTAAGATAGAAATTAGTCAAAACACTAAATTAGCTGTATACAAGACAGTGTTCAAACCAATTTTAACTTATGGATCTGATGGCTTTGTCAGAAGTAAAACACGTGACTAAAGACGAGACTAAAGACAGCAGATATGATTGTACTGAGAAAGATTAGGGGAATGAACAGATGACATCAATGGTAATATCATATTAAAAATGAGGATATTAGGAAAGAACAAGAACTTGACATTGTCAGCATCGAGGAATGCATTAGCAGAGCTAATCTCAGGTGGTATAGTCACTTAAACAGAATGTGTGAGGAAAGATTAGCAGTGTTCTCTGCTGGGTTGGCAGGAAAAAGACCTAGAGGAGGATCAAGATATATGTGGATTGATACGGTAAAAAGTGCCTTAGAAGTATAAGATCTGATAATGTTGGAGTTTTGACAGGTAACAGACTGATTTGAAGGAAAATTGTAGATAGGAGTTTAGTAATGATGTAAATTTTTCATGTATTACTATCATATCCTGTACATGGCAGGAATCTGATGATGATTGCCAAAATTTGAGGACAATACAATGAATTCTGGGAATGATGAAGAGGATACTTACTTGCAGAAGTAAAGCGATTCTGGTGTAATTGGCTCTGATTTGGCCACATATCGACTGCTGTGCAGAGACTATGAACTATTGATCATCTGGTTTTTAAAAGGATGAAGAGATGTTGAAGAAAGTTCAGAGGCAATTGACCAAAATAGTTTCTGATCTCCAGGATGTTGAATATGAAGAAAGGTTGAGACAATGCAATTTGCAGAGTCTAGTGTATATGATAAAATGGTTGGAGATTGGGGTTTCAGGTCAGGTCATCCCTGAAAGCAGTACAAGGAGAGTGCGAGCAAGCAAGTGAGAAGCAGATTATTTGTATGAAGAGTTGTGAATGACTGGAATGCCTTGTCTGAGAGGGTGGTGTCTGCAGAGAATTTGAATGTGTTTAAGGCACAGTATGAGCTGTGTGTGTTTATATATGATAAAAGGTACCTCCTAGATGAGTCTGTGACTCCGTGGGGGTCTTAAGGTAATAATAATAAAGTAAAAGCTGAATCTTATTGATGATCAATTGTTACCCATTTACCTAGGAATTGAGTTTATGTTTAATGTTGAGAGTATGAAATCAATCTCAGACATCGAAATGTTTGAGAACAATTTGAAGAAAACAGTAGGACTAATAATAAAAGTTCCTGCTAGCTTTCTGATTAAGAAATGTACTAGTCAATACTTTCACTAATATAATATATAAATTATCATAAAATGTTTTATTTTCAAATTCACAAAGAACTTGAAATTAAAATATATGCTGAAAATATAACCTGAAAAAAATAGGTTAATCAAATTAATATCTGTGAAATAGGAAATTTTAACATACCATTTATGTTACAATTTAAATTCATTAGGAGTAGGAGTTGGTTCAGCTTCAATGTTAAGATTAATCATGAGAACATGTTGGACATAAACAGCAAACTTTACTGCTTGCTGCTCATGCCCAACAATGTACATTATTTGATATTTTAAGGATACTTGTGACATAAAGATTGAATAATATAAACACGTAAACACAAGAAAGATATTTAATTAGCCAAATATTTCAGTTCTGAAAATTGCAGACCATCTTCAGTGGCACTACAAGAACAGTTTTAAAAAATACAAGGTGGAATACTAACAATAGATTATTTAAAAATAGAACAAGCCACGTGATGTTATATCACTAAGTATTAAAGGAAATATTATTAAGCAGAGACATGATTGAAATAAAGATATTAATTAATAATATAAAATAACAAAATTAATTTGAATTAATGAGTTATTCTGATAAGACTTTCCAAGATTTTTGATACAGATATACAGTCATTCCGATTCAGGTTAGGATGATGGAGTAATGCCTCTATGCTTTCTTTGAATAAACATTCAAATTTATAACGGGATCTATGCAAGAGGTGAGTTTTTGACCAAAGGATGTTGTGGTTAGTTTCAATCCCGTGCTGAGCCAATCCAGATTTTTCAGGTTTGTTGTGAAGAATGGAGGATTGATGTTCTTGGATTCTTTTTTCAAGAGAGCGTCCACTTTGTCCAAAATAGGACAGATCACAGTTGCAGGGAATTTGATAAATTGCAGGAAGAGACATAGTTGAGCATTTGTCTTTAGGAGAAGGAAAATGGGAAGATAATTTGTTAATAGGTGAATACGTAGCTGTTAACTCATATTTCTTCAGAATTCTTAAGATAGGTTCTGAAATCCTGGAGATGTATGGATTTGGAACTCGATGTATTGAATCTTTGTTGTTTAGTGGTGGATTATAAGAATCGAGAAGATGTTGTGTGCTCTTTTCGAAAAAGCCATTAAGTTTCATGTGTTGTTGGATAGCAGAAAGTTCTTTCTGTAGAAAATTAGAAGTAGAACAATTAGTTTTAGCTCTTCTGATTAGACATTTTATGATTCCTGTTTTTTGACAAGGATGATGGGCTGATTCTTTAAGAATATACTGACCTGTGAACATTGGTTTCCTGTAAACTGTAGTTGTAAGAGCATTTGAAGGTGACCGGATAAGGAGAACGTCTAAAAACGATAACTGGTTGTTTTTTCCATTTCCATAGTAAACTTTATACGATGATGTAAGGAATTGATACTGTTTAAAAAAGATGGTAAGGAGTCTTTGTTGTGAGGCCATATAGTAGAGATGTCATCTATATATCTTACCCAAAAGGATGGTTGAGGAAAAATAGATGAGAAGACGACTTTTTCTAGATGTTCTAAATAAAAGTTGGCTAAAGCAGGAGAGAGAGGACTTCCCATGGCCTTTACTATGGAAACGGAAAAAAACAACCAGTTATCATTTTTAGACGTTCTCCTCATTCAGTCACCTTCAAATATTCTTACAACTACAGTTTACAGGGAACCAACATTCACAGGTCGGTATATTCTTAAAGAATCAGCCCATCATCCCTGTCAAAAAACAGGAATCATAAAATGTCTAATCAGAAGAGCCAAAACTAATTGTTCTACTTCTAATTTTCTACAGAAAGAACTTTCTACTTTCCAACAACACATGAAACTCTATGGCTTTTTCGAAAAGAGTACACAACATCTTCTCGATTCTTATAATCCACCACTAAACAACAAAGCTTCAATATATCAAGTTCCAATTCCATACATCCCAGAATTTCAGAACCTATCTCAAGAATTCTGAAGAAATTCGGAATGACTGTATATCTGTATCAAAAATCTGGGAAAGTCTAATCAGGATAACTCATTAATTCACATTCATTTTATGTTATTTTATATTATTAATTAATATCTTTATTTCAATTATGTCTCTGCTTAATAATATTTCCTTTAATATTTAGTGATATGACATCATGCAGCTTGTTCTATTTTTAAATGATCTATTGTTAGTATTCCACCCTGTATTTTTTAAAACTGTTCTTGTAGTGCCACTGAAGATGGTCTGCAATTTTCAGACCGAAATATTTGGCTAATTAAATATCTTTCTTGTGTTTATGTGCTTATATTATTCAATGTACATTATTCACACCTACTGTTACTTCGCTATCACAACCTTGTAACTGACAGTGCGTAAATTTTTGTGCATCAAAAATTCAAATAGTTTGACAAACTTGTAAAAGACTTTGTCCACTGTGTATGCAATAACATGAGAAATACAAAACAATCAAGGCAATTGCAAGCAGTTGCAGAATGCCATTTGCAGCTATTTCTAATATAAAAATGTTATATTAATTCATATGCAGAAAATCCACACAAAATAAGTATAATCAGCTATGTTACCACTGATAGATGCCTTCAGACTAGCTATAAATTCACATGTATGATACAGTAATTAACTTCTTAATAATATGTAAATATTTTGTCTTAAGTATCTTAAGACACAGTCAGTACAGTTATTAAACAACAATAGGAATTATTTTCATAAAAACATTATTATTAGTGCACATGCTTACATTGAAATCCCTTAAAATTTAACTGATAAACAGGCCCAATCTTAACCGTAACAACTGTTCTCATTATCCCAGAAATCTGAGAAATTGTTATTCTCAAACTGTATAAAATAAATTTATCAGTTATATTTTAATTTAATTACAGCCAATAGATTTTAATCCTTAAACATGCTACTGTATACATAGAGGGATTCCAATGTAACTATGTTCATCAATGTGGTTTTTTTTAATGTAATTCCTATTGCTTAATAACTGTACTGACTATGTCTTAAGATACTTAACACGAAATATTTACATATTATTTAAAAGTTAATTACTGTGGCATAATGTGTGATTTTATAGTTATGAATACTCCACGGGTTTCTCTATATAAGAAAGTCTTTGGACTAGACTAGAAAATCCACTGAATAGATGACACGCTCCACTTTCTGTTCTGTATAATGTTTTCTATAGATGTTCTCATGAGTACTACTTCAATAGTGAACTAGATGCCATGGTTCCTCCATTTTACTGTAAAATGGAAGATGCAAAAAATAAGTTTCTTTCATTCTATCTACCTCTTTCCTTTGAAACTGTACTCCAATCTTAGGAAAAATCCTGCTAAAGAAGGATTATTGGAAGAATTCTTTCTCCCTGACCACTTTCCCCACATACATGGAAACCTCATAGGTTTTGTGAGCTCCCATGCTCCAGATTGATATAAAAAATTAAATGACATTGTTCTCATTCAAAAATGTACAAACAAAGCTAATCTATGGTCACTTAAACAGAACGAGAGATGAAAGATGACCAAACAAAGCATTTAAAATTGGTAGTTAAAGAACACAATATGGGTGGGTTGGTACAATTGTTAGGAATGCTTTAGAAGATTGAAATATAAAAGATGATTCAATCACACCTGATAAGCAGGCCAAAATGGAAGAAAGGTGTTAAACAGAAACTAATAATGAAGCCTTAATTGTGTTCCTAACATAATATCTAATACATCCCTTAAGTGTAAATTAAAGATGCCCAGAATTTTATTCTTGGTTTAATCCTTTATCCGCACATGAAGTAACTTTACGACTGGGCAACTCATATATAGAAGCTAATGACTTCACATCACTTGCCTTAGTATCCCATAATGCAAAGCACATACCCTTACAAGCATGCATAAGGACATGCTTTGCATTATGGGATACTAAGGCATGTGATATGAAGTCATTAGCCTCTATATATGAGTTGCCCATTGAAATATAAAATGTCATGAAGTTACTTCATGCGCAAACTATTTGCTTACACTTGGATAAAGCATTAAACCAAGAATATAATTTTCTGGCATCTTTAATTTATAGTATAACCAAGTGGAAAAACATTCAACATCCCTTAAGTGTATATCATCAGTGCTATCTAGATTTGGTAAGACTGAGGATGAATTGATGCAGAAGTCATATCTTCTGGGTCTAGATCCAAATGATGATACCACAATAAAGATTGAAACTAGTCTAAGTAATAACTCTTTCCATAATGCATAGCAGCATGTGTCTAAAAGGGAATAAGCTGTGCATATGATACTAAGGCAATGTATGTGAAGTCAAAACAGTCTCTATATATAAGCCTTGTCATGAGATACTCCATGCGCAAACTTTGTGTGCTTAAACTTGGAAAATGAAAATATAATTTCTTACAATTCAGAAATATTTTGACTGCAAGGCAGCAATATATTTATCTGTGAAAGTCTTGTTCAGAGGTCAAAGTATTTATTAAAAATAAATAAATTAAAAAAAGTACAGAGATTAAGTTCATATTATTTAAGGAAGGAAGGAAAGTGATTTTGTGTATGTGCTTGTGCATGCATGCAAAAGCATCTACATAATGAAGCAAACTGCCTCATGAGAAAGAACTATTATTACATGCTACTCGATGCCATCACAAAATATTTTATTTGCATACACATACAGATTTCTTTCAATAAAAGGAGAACATAAAGAAGCAGAAGAGATCACGATCCATATGGACTGAGGCAACTGAGCATTATAGAAGCAAATGTAACAGCAGATGACATTATGTTGACAGGAATCTATCTGTGCTAGACTAGCACATCAATCCCTCAATAGGTCATTGGTTGACAGTGATAATAAGTGAGTGACCATTTCAAGTGTTATCCATCATAATTCACTGAAAAACAAAATCATACATCAAATTTTCAAAAAAAAAAGTTCTCTTCCATTAATATTATAAGAGATTTAAAATCGACTAAAAATTGTTTTATAACAATGATATATAATACTACATAATACATGAACATTTTACCTGCATTAATAGAAAATTTATCATCACTTGGTTTTAACTGACAAGCAGCAGCTTCTTTGCAAACATCAGGTACCTGAAAACTACCCAGGCTTCCACACACATTTAAAACATATTCAAATTCACCAGCAAGTACTTTGTATGGTGCTTTATTCATAAGAGGACTCAAGTCATACTGATAGCCATAAACAGGATCACTAACTTTGCAGTTTTCCCCTTTAGTTTCCTATAACAAAAATATAAATCATAATATGTAATTTACACAGCTGACCAAAAATATTCATCACACAACTGTTATTAATGCTGTTTTCTATTCACATGACTCCCATCTATGAAAGTTTGTAAACCTATAGTACATGGATCTGCTCTGAAAACCAAACACGGAACTTTTTTTTTCAAGCTATTTAGGCTTCAAATAAGCAGAGTGAGGATCGTATGCTGGATGATGAAATTCATCTCTTGCCTGACGATATTCACAAGCATCCATACCTATACAGGATATATAAACTCATGTGCCGAAGATTATGGTAATATGCCAAAAAATAAAATTTTGGCATACCAATCCCATCCTTGCCACAACTTTTTCTTTCCAGTCCCTAAATACACTAGACTGGCACAATTTAATTTCAGGCTTGATTCAATTTTCAACTTAAACCTGAAAAAGTGATTCACATTGAAGTTAAGGAATAAAAATGTTGAAGGAATAAAAACTATGTAGAACTGAAATGAAAATATTATACTAACTAAATTAATTATTTACACACCAAATGTTTGCCAGTATAATCAAAGGTTTTTAAAGATACACTCAGCAAAGACTGAATGAAATGACCTCAAGAACAAGCTCAGACATATGTATGGAGGGTGATAATGGTGCTCTTCATTGTGATTTTCTATGATTATGCTGACAGGAAATAGGGTGGAGTACCAAAATTTGTGTTGGATTACACCTTAGTTATATTGCAGTTCACTATGTTCTGTAGAACAGGAACCACTTCGAGGAAAACAGTATCTGAGATTTGAAACATAATCTGTGTAGTAGTCTGGCTTTCTTCCACCTGACAAAATGGTCTTCATCCAAGGCACATTGTGCTAGTCTGGCTTTTCCAAACTTTAGCCTCCAAATCCAAGAAAATTTTGTCTTCAGAACCTGCACTGCACCTTGAACAAGAGGCTCTGCTTATAATTATTTGAAAAAAATGGTTGCAACAATAACAAAAACTTTCTAGACTCCTTGAAAAGAATAATCCCCCTTCCCCAACCAGACGATACACATATCACATCTCAATATCCTGCATTCAAGAAACAATAGAGAGACTGAGTATCTAGTACCTTTGTCAATGTGGAAGGGATCAACTATTTTGAACAGACAGGGTTTTTGCATTTATGTTTTATGGTGCAGGGATGGCTGCAGTCATACTGCCAGTAAATGAGCATTGCAGTATACAATTTTAAAAAGTAGTTCTAAAAAAGAAAGAAAGATAGAGAAATAAAAGTATTTTTATAGGATAAAAAGCAGGTGTAAAACAGTCTACAGAAAAGAGGTGTAAAAAGTTCATAAAACATAAATATAATAAAAAAAGACAAAGTATTAAAAAGGTATATACAAAAAACAATCCTGTATAAATAAAATAATGTAAAGGATCTATATATGGTTATACATATTAATTTTTCATAAAAATTTAAAAACAAAAGAAACATTTGTTGAGTCTGATAAAATCTGCCTGAGTAGACAGATAGTGAATATGGCTAAAATAATGACTTCACTTGTTAATGAAATGAAAGCAGTCAATTAAAATATAGCTGATGGTTAGTCTCCAGCATTACAGAACTCACACACAGGCATGAACATAAAAGCATGCTGGGCACTTGCTACTGTTCATATTTTCACATGCTTAGTGGAAAGCAGAAAAATCATGGATGCCAGTTCAATAGAACAGCACCTATGGAATCACCTGTAGAAAAGAGAAAGCTGTTGGAATAGACTGCCTGTAAGATAGAAGTTGATGTGAGATGGTCACTTATCAGCTGAATTGCCCTCCTCTGGATGGCATCAAGAATTTTTAAGACAGTTCTAGTGCACCATCCCAAATATGAGAGCAATATCCTAAGTTGGCAGGTTTAAGACTGAGAAGAGAAGAATGCCTACTTATTTTGAAGTTGAGGAGCTTTTTATGTCACAAAAGGCAGAAGAGGATGTCAGCTCAAGAAGAAAGAGATTACCTTGTCTGGTGATGCCTTATTGAAGATAAAGGAGGGTGAACTGAAATTTGAGAGAAAGAAAGCAAAACTGAAGAATGGTATTGAGATCAATGGTTTAAGTTGACTGAAGATTCTGAAACTTGGGATGCCTGTGTAACAGTCTGTCAAATGAGTAGGAGGAATGTGATGTACTATTATCAGTAAAACTATGGATAGATTTACAACAGGGTTACTGATCAGAGAGAGGCCATTTACGTATATGAGGAAAGAATGTAGGTGAACAAAAATAATCTTGAGTGATGCAGGCATTGATGTTTAAGTCCAAAGAGAAAGAGCAATTCACCATGATGCTATAAATTGAAAAGATGGGAAAACTGGCAACTCAGTTAACATATGTAGGATAGAAGGTAAATCAAAAGATGATAATTTGCTGAACAGGCTTCAATGCTAGCTCAATCAAATGTTCTGGAAATATCAAGAGCAACAGTATATAGTTTCCGCATATATTCTTTCCACACTACACATGCAGAGGTGGTAACATCAGTTAGGAGATCTGCCAAGGATCTGAAGTAGTGTAATCCATACTGATGTTCAATTATTAACTGGTGAGGTTCTAGGTAGATGACCTGATAACCTTCTCCATTATTTTACAGAGAAGAATGGAATGGCAAATTTCTCCCCCCCTCCGCCATTTTTTTAAATTTTTTAAACAAATGGCTGAGCAGGGGTGCCTCACAGGATTTAGTTCCATGTCACAGAACAGATAGTCAAGTATAAAAAGAATGCAGAACAAATGTTAAGTTTATGCATAACCTATGAGTACAGTTTGTCATCATCATCATCAAATTCCTGACATGTACCCTCAAGGGGTGTACAGAATATGATAGTACTACATGAAAAACTTACATCACCACTAACTTCCTATCTAATTTTCCTCCAAAAAAATCTGTTACCTGTCAAGACTCCAGCATTATCAGATCTTATATTTCTGTCTTCTAAGGCACTTTTTTATCTCATTGTGGTGGTGCTTATTTTAATGAATAAAACATTTGGTGAAAATTTCTGCAGTTGTTTAATTTTTATTATGAAAAACCACACGAACGTTTTTGGTTATTATAAGACACTGAGAGAATCTGACATGAAGTCAATATACTACCCAGTCTTACCATAAATACTGTCATAACTTCTGCACGCCCCCACAGAATTGTGTGAGCTTGGTTCTATTAATGGCACTGTGCACAGCCAACATTCACGTGATTATCAGTAGAGAGAGAGAGAGAGAGAGAGAGTAGCTGTATGGGTTAACATCTCCACTTATAAGATTATAAGTGGAGAGATTATAAGGAATGCGACCATCTGTTATTTTCAACATGCTAAAAACAAGGGATCAGTAGAACATTTGTGTATTGGATAATAACTGTTATAATGATACAAAAGACATATCTGACTGTCAAAGAACAGGTCTACCACATTACATTAGGAAGCAACAGGTTGTGAGGACTGTGAAGGCACACCTCCATCATAATCCTGTGAGAATGCAGAAAGTGATGTCACAAGATGTGAACATTTTGCAGAGAATTATGTCACATGCACTAACTGATGACCTTGGGATGAGAGCCTACCATCATTCTACTAGCCACTACATCTTATGTGGCAGAGGGGTGATAAAATCAAAGGTACTTCTCCAGCAGTACATGAACAGACAGAGATATCCTCTTCACAGATGAGATTTCATTTTCACCAGTGAAGAGTTGTTTAACTGCCAAAATTATCAGATGTGTGCCCTGGATTGCAATGCACATGCCATATCAACTGGGATTCAGAGACGTCATCACCCCACATCAGGGATGATTTGGTGTGTGTGTGTGGGGGGGGGGGGGTATCCAAGTTGCATTTCTGTTAGAAAGGGGTCAAAACCTCTGCCAAAATTTATTAAGACACCATGCTAGGACCTGTGGTATGGCCCCTGAACAACACCTTGTTTCACAGTAGACAGTGGACCTTCCAACAGGACACAGCCTCTCCACACAAGGTGAGGACCACACAATAGTGGTTGAAGATGAATGTGCCCGACCACATATCACTATCTGATTGGCAGTCTGGAAGCCCCGATCTGAATCCACTCGACTTCAAATTGTGGTCAGAGCTTGAGAGAGAGTGTAGCCTGCAAGAAATGATACCCATAGATCACAAGGTGGATTTGGAGTGAACAGTAGCAGCATTTCTATTGGATGTTGTGTATGCCACCATCAATATGTAACCTCACAGATTTTGGGTGTGTGTGTGTGTGCGCACGAAGGCAAATGGGAAACATTTTGAACACTGAGTGCTGCTATGTGCTCATCATACATGTAGTTTGTATGTGCTGAAAGCTGTAAATGATTTACTGATAGATTAAAGGTTTATGTGCTGTTCAAGTTGTAACAGTATGGCTAGGTAGTATACTGGCTAAGTGTTGAGTACTTCTACATACAGTCTAGTCATGATGATATTTCACTTACTAACTTCTGTTTGCCCATACATGAATAAAGGATTAAAAATAAAATATAATTTGAAGTGCAGTTTTTCACTTGTACATTGTACAGCTGTTAAACTTATTTTAAATTTATTTAACATGGTACTTCTATATATACATACTCTGATTACGTCATTAAAGCACTATCAAATCTATTATCATCAGACCTCCATAGAGTCAAGAGACTCATTGTGGGATGGACCACTCTCACATGTACAGCTCATCATACCTTCACTTAAATGCAATCACTGCCTCTGCAATCACCACATTTTCAAGCAATGCTTTCTAATTACCCAACACGCTCGATGTAAAAATCTACTTCTAACTTCCTTGCTCACACCCTAATTATACCCTTCTGGGGATGGCCTCTTGTTCACCCCGTCTCCAGTCATTCCATGAAAAATCTCATCCATTAATCTGGTAATTATGCCTTATAGACTGCTTGGAAAGAAGTCAACGGACACCATAGTGTGAGGAATAAAGAGCCATGGCGTCCACCTTAATAAGATATAGGACCTCCTTTCACTGTGATGATTGCAGCAACCCTACCGGACATACTTTCCATAAGCATACCAGTGATCAGTGGGAATTTTGGACCATTCTTTCTTAGGCATGTAATGAGGTCACCCACAGAGACCTGAGATCAGGGCTCTGTGGAGACCAGTCAAGTATGATGACGTTCATTTTCACAAAACAGCAGCAACCTTAAGAAAAGGTGCATTGTCATCCTGAAAGAGACAATGGTCAGTTCTGTAGAAACATCACAAAGTAGAAAGCATTGCATTGTATAAAATGTTCAGATACCTCTTGGAGTTGAATTTTCATGGCACCACAAACAGATGTCCAAGGCCAAACCAGGAAAAAGAGGACCATACCATTACATTACCACCTCCAAATTTCATATATTGTTGGGGTTACACACTCTGATAAGAGTCATTCACTGAGCATCTGACACATTGATTTATCTGCTTGATATTGGGTATTGTATGATTCGTCGCTCCATAACACAGCTTTCCAAGCTTCCATGTCCCACTGTACACACTCTCTGCACCACTAAATGCTGCATGTTGATTCGGGTAATGTGAGACTTGCATATTGCAGTCCAACTATGAAAACTTGTGTTGTGAGCCTCGGTTCTGAATGCTTTTGTGCAGATTTGCGTTCCAGTCAAAGCATAGAACTTCACATTCAACGTGTCAGTCGATGAATGGTAGATTTTACATATTATCCTTTGTAGCATCCTACCATATGGTCACGTTCAGTGAGTATGGGTATGGTGGGTTGTCCACTGCAGGTAGCACTTACAGTTGACTCCCTGTGCTTCCATCTCAGTACAATAGCACTGATTGTTGACCTGGGATGGCCCAATTTGTCAACAATTTGTTGAACAATAGGCCTGCAACATGGCATCATATCACAATGCCTCTTTCAAACTCCATCAGTTCTCTTTCTGCAGCCATTTCACCATCACACAGTTGCACTCACTTGGCATCATTTCTCCAATTTATAGTGGCTACAAACATGTGACTCATTACATGGCATAATGCACATTGCCCACATAGGGTGTCAACTTCTTTCCAAGCAGTGTATGTCTTGATCATGCCCTCCCCCCTCCAAATTTACATTTTCTCAATCTCTCATACTCTACATTCTAGAAACCAGAAAATGACTTAGTCAATTGTCTCTGAATCCTCTCCAACAACTCATCATTCTTTTGAAAATGAGGTGACCAAATCTGTGTGCATGGTAATCCATATGTGGTCTGATCAAAACCTTGTACAATAGAATCATAACATCCTTACAGCTACACATCAGTGTTCTCTGCATCATTGCCATAACCTGCTGTCCTCATAATTTTAGCAAAATGTCTGAAAAATTTCAGGTCCATATCCACCATTACTCCCAGATCTTTCACCTCCTCCACTTCCTCTAAGATATCTCCATCAATCTTTATACTCTGCATCCCATTTTTTCTTCCCCAATTTTACAACCTTACACTTTGCTACATTATTGAACTGACATCTCTACACAAGTGTGTGTGTGTGTGTGTGTGTGTGGATGTCAAGTCATCAAGTCCTCTTGCAAGGCACCATCTACCCTACTTCTCATAGCTCTATCCAATTTTGCATAATCTGCAAACAACTGTATATCACCATTCAAGTCCCTTCCAATGTCATTTACATACAAGATTAAACAATAGTCCCAAAACAGACCCCTAGGGAACACTACTAGATTTTAGAATTATATATCTATATATATATATATATATAGATATATATATGAAATGCTAATTATAATTTAACTTCCTGATGCATAATCATTCCCAAAGAAGTAATTGGTAAGTAACCAATATAAAGCCTAAACAGCACACTGTACCAAATATTGACATCTAAACAAGATGGTTATCTAGTATTTATACTTCAATATAAGTCTATCAGCTCTGCAATGTACCCAGTTTAGCTTTTAGCAGCTGCTCTGTGCATATTTTTTAAGCAGCACTGGTGAGGTGATAAAATGTAATAAAAGTGGTAAGGTGGAGTCCCACAGACCCACCCAAATAATGTAGTGTATTATAGAAATCCGTATCTTTTTAATCAATATTAGTGGATTCTCTGTGGATTCTTCCTCACAGTCTTGTTCTGTATGAGATTCATGGCTACTGACTAATTCTAAATCAATTTCACTATCATCTCCGCTAAATGACTCATCTGTCAAAGCGTCATCTATAAGTTGACGTAACCTCTGTTCTTCCTGCTCATAACTCATCTGTTAAAAAAAGATATTATTTTCAAAATGCCATCTAAATATTTGCGAAAACGTATTTGCTTATAGTTGGTATGTAAAAATATAGAAGACACAGCAGTAACGATAATATTTTAGTAGAATATACATGAAAACAACTGGCGTTTCAGAAGTAAATATAGTCACACTTTTGGTAAGGTGGGGTCTGGTGGACCCCCAGCATGCTTTACACCTCTGCATACTAAACTTGCTTGCATGAAACAGCCTGTCGTCTATGGCATCGAGTAGCAGGAGGCTATATTGAGGCATGACTCACTGCCATGCGTTATTAAAAAGTTGTAGACAATTTAAAATCTTTGGGGTCTGCGACACCCCACCATACTAATGCCGGGTTAATAACTGTTCTTGCTTTATATATAACTAGTTTCTCATATCTTGGATGTGCCTGAAGACCTTGAAAAGATTAGCATATTTGATATATGTAATTTTGTTCATTATGTCATTTTCATGAGTGCAATTGTTATATACTGCTCATATTAATTTAGATAACAAAATGCTATTACCTTCAAAGGACAAGCAACTGGAGTTTCAAAAGAAAATATATATTCACAATCAGGACTTCTTGAAATAAAATGTGGTTCTTTCTAGATAAAAGGAGAAAAATTGATATTTTTTAAAATGAAATAACTATGATAAGCTGAAAATGAACAAAATGTCTATAACTTTAAAAGATAATATTTCACTTAGATCATATGAGATTTATCAAAATAAAAATTCAAAGATAAAAACTTTATGAAGTTTCAATAAATTTTATTCTTTTCCTAATTTATTGGTCAAGAATAATGGAGGAATATTCATTGCCATGTAAATATAAAGATACAACCATGTTATATATCAACCTTAGAATACAAGAGTGATTGATTATATGAGCATCAATCACTCTTGATTGATGCTCATATAATCAATCACTTGGTAATGCAGAAGGAAGGATTTGAGTTGATTTGATTCGATTCTTGAACATGAATGAGCCCTTGGAAAAAGGGTAGGAAGGGCTCTTTCAAAATACATAGGTAGATGACAGCCTGGTTGACTGAGGGGTTAGTATATCCAAATAAGAAACAAAATCAGCAAGTTCAAAATACCACTGTGGGCATTGATGTCCACAGTGGTATTAGATGGGAGATAGTTTTCACTAACTGGTTTAAAACACCACCTTACTTATTAGAAGCATAAAGTGATTTGAAAAAGTTCCATATTTGGTCTTTAAGGGCAGAATTTGGAATTACTCATCTTCCACATTTGAGAAACTCAGTAGTTTCAAATGACTGAAGCCTCAAGATCTTCTACAACCGATGACCTAATTACTGATCTCCTCACGTTCTCAAATGGAGTGAAGATAACCTAGTGAATTTCACTGAAATTAAAACTCAGACCTGTCATTACTCCCAAGATAGATCCTATTTCACTCCATTGGAACTATTACACCACTGCTATGACACAACGGAGAGAAAAATCTGGGCGCTTTGGAAATGGCATTAGATCCTAAACATCTAAATATTAATCCAAATATCAACTTATTTACCTAAAGCAAGTTATTTACCTAAATTCATATACATTCACATGTATACACTTGGTCGTCGACTTATGACTGACTTCCGTTCTGGCTGACAGGTCGTAAGTAGATCTGGTCATATGTCGGCCATATATTTATTAACAGTATTCTTTAACCCTTCTAATCTTTTTATCATCTTTATAATTTATTTTTATAATCTTTTAAATTTATAATTATGTATATTGTACATAATATGAAAAATAATACTGTACATACTGTACTGTAAACACAAAAATACAATCTAAAATTAATGTAAAAATTAATACAAATGAAATTTACAAAATCAATTTTTAATCTTTGCTTGTGCTTGGTTGTGGATCGTCAGGGTCATGTTCTTGGGTTGATGTAGGATGTGTTCTCTTGATGAGGAACATGCTGAGCTTTGTTTGAACAGTTTGTTTCTTTTTTTCTTCATATATCTCACGATAACAATGCACAGCATCTTGAATAATATGTTCAACCTTTGTGAATCATTTGAAATTCTGGTCCATTGCTTCGAAACTGGCGAGAGCTTTATTCAGTTTCGAAAAAGTATCTGATAAATTCTTTACAGTGAATTTCTTTTCTAGCTCCTCTTCTTTCTCTTCTTCCTCTCTTGCGTTTCTTCTGACACTCTCTTGCTTCCAATTCAATCAACTCTTCATCCGAAAGTTATTTTATTTAACAATCTAGCAACTCCTCTACATCTTCTATTTCACATTCTAATTTTTTGCAAGTTTAACTATTTTTTCTGTAATCACTTCCAGTTCCTCTCCTTTTTCAAATCCTTCAAATGTATTCGCATAACATTTTAGACACTTTTTCCAAATTCCGGACATACAATTCTTTGTTACACATTCCCAAGAAGTCGAAATATTCTTGATACACTGAAGAATGTTGTACTGCTTCCAAAAGTCTCACAAAGATAAATCAGCATCAGAATCTATCGCTTCGATGGCTTGTGCGAATGTCGTTCTGAGGTAGTGAGCCTTGAATGTTGAAATAGCACCCTGATCCATGGGTTGAATGAGAGCAGTTGTGTTAGGAGGCATAAAAACCACTCTAACATCATGTTGAAGGTCATCCAGATGAGGAGGGTGGCCAGGGGCATTGTCCATAATCAATAAAATCTTGAAAGGGATACCTCTCTTCGCACAATATTCACGAGCCTGGGGAATAAAGCGGTTCATGAACCAGTCTTCGAACAGTGCTTGAGTCATCCAAGCTTTAGGGTTTGAACGGTAGTAAACAGGAAGTGTGCGCTTGTTGATGTGCTTAAATGCACGAGGGTTTTCTGAACAATAAATGAGAAAAGGCTTCAGCTTAAAACCCGTGGCATTCCCACCAAGCAACGAAGTCAACTGATCCTTAAAAGCTTTGAATCCTGGCATCCTTTCTACTTCTTGGTGTATGTATGTACGATTAGGCATGCGTTTCCATTGCAAGCCAGTTTCATCTACGTTAAATATTTGTTCCAGCAGATAACCTTCTTCTTTGATTAAAGAGTCGAAACTATCAACGAATTTTTGGGCTTCATCTTCATCTGCACTTCCTGCTTCTCATGTGACACATACATTATACAAAGCTTTTTTTTTTTTAAAACGCTTAAACCATCTAGTACTAGCCTGAAAATCTTCTGCGTAATCGTCTCCGGCACGTGATTTTAAACTCCGAAACAGACTTCTAGCTTTCGCTTGCACTGTGCAAAGGCTCATGGGTGAATTTTTCTGTATTAAATCTTCCATCCACATAAACAACAATTTCTCCATTTCATTGTCGTTGTTTGGTTAAAATTGTAGACTTCATAGGTGCGGAACCTTTCACAGCTTCCTGAATTCCTTTTTTTCCTTAAGTATCGTCTATACCGTAGAATGTGATAACTTCAAGTCATGTGCTATCGTATTCACTTTCTTGCCACCTTCATACTTCTGGATAACTTCATTTACACTCTAAATCAATAGTTTTCCTTGATTTCTTAGCTGCCGTATCTGTAGATGAAGGCATTTTCCTTTTACTAGACATTTTATGGGTAGTATTTCAGTAGAATTTTAATTAATACACCACATGCAACAGATGCTTGAAAGCGACTGAGTGTATGTGAGAGATAATTATCGTACGATAACTATCGTATCCCATAGTTATCGTAAGCACAGCTGCCTGATTTATTATTAATTAATTTTTTTTTTTTTGTAGTCATAAGTCGACGACCAGGTGTATTTGTATTATTTTACATAGTATAGATTAACACAAGTTAGAAAAACTTAAAAAACGAGAATTTAAATGGATCCACTGTAACAAAAAAAAAAAAAAGGTAGTCACATAGTGGTAGTTAGTAATAACACTTTTCATTTCCCCCTTTTATGCATTTAATCCATACAGCTCCATTTATTCATGTACACCAAAAAACGCTATGTTCTGTCCCATAAGAATGAAAACTATTAAACCGTAACAGCAAAAATTATGTTTGGGGCAAAGTGTTGTGTGTAATACACATACCGACCATTGAATTAGAAACCATTATGTAGATGTACATAAATGCTAATTATACACTGTAAATGCAAAACACTTGGTCATGTGTGCCGCCTCATGTTCTAGGCCAGCGCTTCCCAAACTGTGGGCCGTGGCCCCCTTGGGGGCCGTAGGTTTTGTTGAGGGGGCCGTGAAATAATGAAAACAAATTTAAAATGTTTTAAGACTAAGTAAGTTTTTTTATTTTAAAAGAAACGTATTTAACTTTTATTATTTATTATTTCTTTTTTGTTATTTTTTATATTTTAATGGAAAAATTCACACATTGGTGTTGGTTCACAAACTTTGCTTCCTGCGTATTTCGGCACTTAATGAATATTAGTAAATATTGCTTATTCATATGTTTCATTTCAAAGCAGTGGTTAATTGTATTTACTTCGAATGCTCTCCAGGGAAGCTCCAAATCTTCCTGTCCCTTTCATCACACGCATTCGTAATCAGGGACCGTTGATATTGACTTTATATACATATCAGAACTCGTTTTATATTATCATTGTCATCCGAGCTAGTTTTCTGTTACCAATAAAAGTTTCGCATATACTTCACACATGAAAAAAAGCTTAAACAAGTTCATGTGGGGAGATAGTAACTCACTTGCAGTGGTAAACAACAGGCTCTCCCTAACAGCCACTATACTGCAGAGACAATAAAAACAAGTACTTTTATTATGCCAGTGAATAAGGTATGATGAGTCCATGTAATATATTTCTCAACAAATAGTGCAATTAGAGACAACCGGGATAAAAACACACTAATTAATGAATCACATCCCCTCATACAGAAACTATGCTGTATAGACTGAAACAAAACCATATGTTGCATGGGCAAACACAGTATCTAACTAAAAACTATTGTTATTAATTAAATGTGTGTGAGTTCGATTTCCCAAGGCAGCAATAACATTCAACCGAACGTGTTAAAACTAAGTAATATATATATAATGAATGTTATGGCAGTTTCACACATGGAATTCGGTTGAAGAGAGTTAGCATTTCAACTCAATTGTCAGCTATGCTTTTATCTTTCGGTTGTGCGATCTTTTGTTAATACCGCACCAATCATATGCACGTTTTAATAACCTGCCTTTGCTGTCTGTTTCGCGTTAGGCTTAATTACCGTAAAGGGAGAAAAGTCACAAAAGAGAAAAATGTTCCTGGTCCAGGGATTCCCTTATTCAGGTAATATTCACTAATTTCATGTTATCAGTCTGTGGTGTGCCAGTATCGGTAAGTGGTGATATTCTTTGATCTATTCTACGTTAAAACATTTAACCCTGAGATGGATAAGTGGCTGATAAAAAATAAAAAAAAAATCCCGCGAACAATCAGAAGAAGCAGAAACAGACTCAAAAAAAAGGACAGTATTTCATATTTTACCAGAACAGCCCGCATCGTCTTCAGAACCAAACGGTAAGAGGCAAAAAATGTAATATATGCATTTGATTTTTGCAATATTCGCTGTGTATGTTTTGTATTGAATATAAATACAATAAACATTATAATAATATATCTCTCTATTACGATTTTTTTTCGAGGGGGGGGGGGGCTGTGAAATATTTTAATTTTTGCAAAGGGGGCCCTGACATCAGAAGTTTGGGAAGCACTGTTCTAGGCAACAATTAAAGAATGCTGCAGTCAGTAATCATCAATAGTGTTGATCACAATGAGAAAAACAAAGGATCTTTTGGAGTTCGATAAAGGCTTATTGTGGGTGCCCATCTAGATGGAGCCACGATTTTGAAAGCAGCAGAGCTGATTGGTTTCTCAAAATGTGAGATATCCCAGGTTTTAATCGCTGGAAAAATAATCCACATAGCTTGTCTAAGAGGAGTAACTGTGGTTCTAAGGCGGTCTGTCGGGAATGAGATCACCGTCATCTGAAAAGCCTTGTACAAACAAACAGAACACTTCCTGTGTGTGGGCAGCAATTGACCGAAGCATTTAATGAAAGCTAATTTCCAGAGCTAAGTGACAGATGCTGTGTTCTTAATTGCTTAATTCTGGAAATAGCTAACATCAGACTTGATGTCGCCAATATCCTCTCCTAGTTATCGCCTCCAAAAGGTAATTTAACTTCTGGTCAACTTGCTGCTCTCAGAGAATTATGGAAAGATAGAAGTATTGTCATCACCAGAGCAAATAAGGATAATGTCACAGTTATCCTCAATGCCATGGAATATAATCTAAAAATGGATATTATTCTCCAAGATCGTGCTACCTACATCCCACTAGATCACGATCCCACAAAAATGCAAGTTAAAAAAGTACTTAAAAAAGAATCTTCCTTGCCACCGGAAATTACAAAAAAATGCAAACCCTTCGGTTCTCATCCCCTCCCAGATATATGGTTTACTTAAAATTCACAAACCTAAATCCCCCCCTCCCCCAAGACGTATAGTAGACACCACTGATGTCCATGCTATAAACTGCAAAACAGCTGGTCAACTCTCTTACCCCCCCCCCCCCCACTCACCGTACTCTTACATCCTATATATAAAAAAACTCTACCCATTTTAAAACCTTGATTGAAAATCTAACTTTAAATAATACAGATATATTGGTAAGCTTTGACATCACCACACTGTTTACCAACATTCCCTTAAATCACACCTTAACACTCATACAAAATGTGTTTCCTTCTGATATCTTAGGTTTCTTTTCCTTTGCCATCAATTCTGGTTATTTTTTTTGGAAAAACAAAATTCACAAACAGACAGAAGGAACTGCTATGGGTTCCCCCTCTCTTGCCAATTTTTACATGGAAAATTTTTGAAAAACGAGCCATAGACTCAGCCTCTCTCAAACCTTATATCTGGTTAAGATACACAGATGATGTGTCCTTTATTTGGCCTCATGGCCCAGACTCATTAGACTCCTTCCCTCAGTCATCTCAATAGCCTACATCCAAGAATACAGTTTACGATGGAAAAGGAAAATAATGGTGTCTAGGAAAGTTTACCTTTCCTAGACATTGTAGTAACACACCTACCGAATGATAACCTTTCCTTCACTGTATATAGAAAACCCACTCACACAGGCAGATACATTCACAAACTTTCCCACCACCACCCTTCTCAACAATATGGCATTATTAAAACTCTAACCAATAGAGCCTATAATCTTTGTTCCAGTGGAACATCTATTTCAACTAAACTCAACCATACACAACACCTTCATATCAAATAGCTACAGTGATTACAGAATTTAAAAAAATAATCAGTTCCTCCCCCATATCTCACTTCAGAAGGTCCATGGGACATTGGAAAAAAATAACCAGGTACAACCTCTACACAGCTTTTAAGTCCCACCAGAAACTTGCTACCCTTATCCATTCTACCAAAGATCAGCTCCTTCCTCTCTCAGTGCCTGAAATATATGAAGACCCTGTTCCTGCAAGTTGGCTTATTCTGGACAGATAGGTAGATCAATAGCCATCCATTTAGAAGAACACAAATCATACATTTGCAATCACAACTATAGTCAATCTGGCCTTACAGACCATGTATTGCATAAATACAACCAATAGGATCTCGTGGAAGAAAACCACCATGCTCCACCATAGTAAATTTAAAAAGGAAAGTCTGTTTTTAGAATCTTCAGCAGCACTCAGAAATCAACTGAATTTAAATAAATAAGGATACATAAAACTTCCCAAAATTTGGGAAACAATAATTATCAGAGGTCCCACTTGACATCCTGGGCCACCTACAAACACCACCACATAGACAGGACTTTAGAATCACCTAACACCCACATTTCATTTAGTATTGTGTTCTCTTTGTGTGTTACAAGTTATTTTAATCCTTGAAGATATCTCAGTGACTGAGATGAAATATTGGAAGTATTAAAATTAGTTTTTAATCCTTTCCTAGTGCTGTAAATATTCTATTAAACCTTTAACATGAGGCTGCAGGTTCAAATTCTACCATGGGCATGAATGTACGTGATTGTCTTTAGGTGGGAGATGAATTTCATTGCCCGGAGTGAGACCATCGCACCACCTTTTTAAAGGTGGGGCAGTGAAGTGGTATGAAAAAGTTTCATGTTTGGTCTCTAGAGCAGGGTTTCCAGACTAGATAAAGCAATGCAGATTTACAACTTAAATATGGAACAATAAAATGCTCTGTATGTGCTCCATTTATACCATACACTCATAACTGTTGCAGTTTGAAGGGTTCTTCCTCTGTTGATACTTTTTCATGTTGATATCTTTTCCAGATGTGAAATGGAGGACATCATGGGAATGTAACAAAACTTGCAATTATATCTAATCCCGTGGCCTCCTCTTTAAGAAGGTTGCAGCTGATGAACAGTCTGCTTGCCTCTCTATCTCTTGCTTCTGAAAGATTCTTGCTGCCCAATCTTTGCTGTTGTCTTTCCATTGAAGTCGGGATCTTCCTCTTCCTCTCTTTCCCTCCACCATCCGTTGCAATACTATTCTGGGAAGCTCTTCAGAAGAACCCCCTCATCAAATGTCCTGCAAACGCTATTTTTCTTCTTTGGATACTAGCCATATAGTCTCCTTTCATTTTGAATCTTTTAAGAACCTCTTCATTGCTCACTCTTTCAGTCCAGCTGATACGATCTATTTTTCTCAAGCACCACAATTCAAATGCATTCAATCGGTCACTCATCTCCTTATTGATCGTCCAGGACTCACATCCATACGTCCCCCACGCTCCAGATCATTGTCTTAAGGATTTTTACTTTTAGCTGTTTGTTCAGATTTCTGTTTCCTAATATGTGGTATATTTGGAAAAATGCTGCTTTTGCTTTTTTATTCTGTTGTTAATTTCATAATTAGATCTACTGTCTTCTGTTATCCAACTCCCAAGGTATTCAAAACTTTTTACATTTTCTATTCTTTGTCCGTTCAAAGTGATTTCCATCCAATCATTTCCTTTCCTTAAAATCTTCATCACTTTTGTCTTCTGAATGTTTATTTTCATTTTATATCTCTCATTTCTAACCCAGTTCAGTCTGTTCAAAATTCTTTGCAAGCCTTCCTCTGTTTCACTCATAAGTACAATGTCATCTGCATATCTTATATTATTTATCAGGTGTCCGTTTATCCTTATTCCATCCTTCGGATCTTCCAAGGCCTCTCTCATCATCCATTCACTATAGACATTAAAAAGGAGTGGGGACAGCACACACCCTTGTCTCACACCCTTTCTTATGGGGATCCATTCAGTATCCTCTCCTTCAAATCTGACCCTGGCTTCTTGAGTTTTGTATATTCTGAACAAAATTCTCATAATATTTTTGTATCTAATCCTATTTTATGCAAAATATCAAATAAAACAGAGTGATTAACGTTATCGAAAGCTTTTTCATAGCCCACAAAGCATAGATATAAATCTTTATTGCACTCGATCATTCTTTCCCCCAATATCCGTAGTGTTGTGATAGCTTCCCTGGTTCCCCTGAAACCAAACTGTGCTTCATTTAATTCCCTCTCTATCATCTGTTCCATTCTTCTTACATTATGTTGATTAGGACTTTTGCAATGTGGCTAATCAAGCTGGCAATCCATTGTTCCTGTAGTCTTGGGAATAGGAATAAAATTAGATCTGACAAAGTCTTTAGGTATTATATCCTCCTCCAGACTTCTATTAAAGATGATGGATAGAAGTTTTATTCCTTCCTTTCCCAATGCCTTCAGTAACTCTCTTTGAATATCATCCATTCCTGAAACTTTCCTATCCTTTATTCTTTTAATGGCTGCTTCGGTTTCCCATTCCTTAATCTCTGGGGCATGATCATTTTCTATCTGATCACAATTCCAGGTTATCTTCATCTCCATAAAGTTCTGCAACATACTCCTTCCATCTTATTATTTTTTTCCAACAAAATCTTTCCTCTTTCATCCTTCAAAGCACTGTTTTTTATCCTTCTCCTCTTCCCTGAAATCAAGTTCAAGCCTTCATAGACCTTTCTCATATCCTTTGCTATATCATTTTCCTCTATTTCTTGCAGACCTGATTGAGCCAGTCTTCCTTTGTCTTTTTAGCCAGGATTTTTACTTGTTTATTGATCTCTTTATACCTGACTTGGGCTTCATCTTTGTTCTTATTCTTCCATTTTTTCTATCACCTCCTCAGTAATCCAGAGCTTCCTTCCTCTCCTCTCTGCCTCACCCAGAAGACCTTTAGCACATTCCTTGATTTTCTCTCTTAGTAATTATATATATATATATGGAACAATAAAATGCTCTGTATATGCTCCATTTATACCATACACTTATAACTGTTGCAGTTTGAAGGGTTCTTTCTCTGTTGATGCTTTTTCATATCTTTTCCAGATGCATGAAACTTAAATGGAGGACATCATGGGAATGTAACAAAACTTGTAATTATACTTGACAGAAAAATATTCTTCCTTTAATCCTATACCCAAACATATGCATAAGTGTGAAGTAATTTAATGACTTGTATATAGCAACTGTTGACTTCATATCAACATTATGCATTATGGGAAAGAGTTTTTTCCCCCAGACCAGTTACTGAGGGCTCATGGAAGCCAGACTTTAAAAAATACCACAGTTTATTAATGCAGAAGTCATATATTTTCTGTATACAAGTAGGGTATAACTGCCATTTGAGCCAGAGATAAGTTTTTCTGCATCCGACCATTTCAAAGTCAGATTTTTTTTTTTTTTTTAACCGTTATCAATTACAGTGGTGTAGGCTGAGTGTGAAGCACAATTTTTGTAGTATGCTGAAGTTTTTGATGTATTGCTAGCACATTTCATTTAGAAAACTAATGCTTGAACCGCTAACAGAGATTTTGAGTAGAAACAGAGATGAAAGTCTCTCTTCAATCAAGAATTATTTGTTATTTGGTCAGAACATTGCAAAATTAAAGGTTGGGAGAATAGTGTTATATAATAAGTATAAGTAGTATAAGACACTAGGCACACTTATTATAATGCTGTGAACTACTTCAGTTTGGCACACCTTCAAACATCCTACATGTTTTAAATTAGAATTCCTCATTCATGCATATAAAAATCATTGTATCCATCTATATTCCATGATCATTTTCTTTCATTCTCTCTCTCTCTCTCTCTCTCTCTCTCAGAACAAGGATAACTCCATTATCCTTGTTTTTACAACAAAAAAACTAATTCTGAAACTGTCAGTGAACATTAGTGGGAGATGAAATATATGTTTGAATCAGCAATTGACTATTGACAATTGTCAATTGCTGTAGTCAATTAACAATTGACTACTACAACTGGAGGACTGAGAGACTGCAGTATTTAGCCTTTAAATGCATTTTATTAGATCCTCCTAATTTTCTAATGACAAAACAAATCATTACACCTTCCTTCTCATAGACAGGCTTATACGTTGGTTATGCATTACTAAATCACTTAAGAAAGTGACAACAGATACAAATATAAATTAAATTACACTTTAATAAATATTTCCAATATTTCGGCAACATCATGTTGCCATCTTCAAAAGGAACTTACAAAAAAAAGGCACGTGCACGTAGGCACTACAACACAGTAACTGAGAATGAAGTGATGAAGCTATTGTTCTCCTAAAAGAACTGATGGTGTCCTCTAGCAGGCTAAGTAGGTGTTCTTGGTGGTTGGGCTGAAGGTCAGCTGATGTAAACCTCCCAAATTTGGGGCAGTCTCATACAACCAAATTTGTTGAAGTTTGGAGAGTTTCTTAGGGCTGAGGCCGATTCCATAAATAGTCTTTTGAATTTGTATTTGCTATGGTGTATTACTGTAGCTTTCTTCCACCATATTCTGTGGCATGTATACAGAGCATGGTCTGCAAGACCAGAATGGCTGTATTTGTGAAAACAGATGTAGTCCTTGTGTTCAGAAATTCTGATATTCGCTGTCCTGCCTGTTTGGCCAAAGTAAGACAGTTTACAGCTGCAAGGGACCTGGTATACGCCAGGTAGGTCTAGGGGAAGTGGCTGGTCTTTAGTGGAGCAGATAACGGATGCCAATTTTCTGTATGGTCTGTAACAGGAGGTCAGGTCATGTTTTTTTAAGATTTTGGTAATTTTTTCTGAGGTGCCTCGGATGTAGGGAATGGTGATGAATTTAGAGTAATCCTTGTTGTGGATGGGGGGTTGTGGTTTGAAGGTTTTAATATTTTTTGGATTTTTTTTTTGGGGGGGGGGGGGGGGTAGCCATTGGCTGAGAAAGTGTTTAGGATGTGATTTAGTTCAGTGTTTAGGGCCATGTCGTTAGAACAGATTAGTTTAGCCCTGTTGTATAGTGTTTTCACCACTCCATATTGCTGTGGTGGTGAGGGGGGGGGGGATTGTTGGTGAATGTACCTGCCTGTACAGGTGGGTTTTCTATAAAGGGAGAAAACCAAGGTTCCATCAGGTTAGCAGGTGACTAGCATGTCAAGGAAAGGGAGGCTGTTGTTTTTCCACTTTTTCCAGGGTGAACTTGATTCTGTGGTGTTGGTTGTTTAAATGTGTTAAGAAGGAGAGGAGTGTATCAAAGCCATGTGGCCAAATAGTGAACACATCATCAACGTAGTGAAGCCATATGGTTGGTTTTTGTGGGGCAGGGGCTAAGTCTTTTTCTTCAAAGGTCTCCATAAAGAAATTGGCCAAGGGTGGGGAGAGTGGTGAACCCGTGGCTGTCCCCTCTATTTCTTTGTAGAATTTTCCCTGCCAAACGAAATAGCCCGAGTTCATTATGAACTGAAATAGGGTTGAGATATCGAGAGAAAATTTAGCTTGGATTAGCTCTCAAGTTTCCTTGAGTGGGAACATTTGTGAATAAGGAGGAGACGTCAAAGTTGACCATTATGTCAGTATGTTGGAGTGTAAGGTTTTCTATGCTGGCTTTGAAGTGGGCCGAGAGCATGCTCTGGATACATGCCACAGAATACAGTGGAAGAAAGCTACAGTAATACACCGTAGCAAATACAAATTCGAAAGACTATTTATGGAATCAGCCTCAGCCCTAAGAAACTCTCCAAGCCTCAACAAATTTGGTTGTATGAGATTGCCCCAAATTTGGGAGGCTTACATCAGCAGACCTTCAGCCCAACGGCCAAGAACACCTACTTAGCCCGCTAGAGGGCACCATCAGGACTTTTATGAGAACAATAGCTTCATCACTTAATTCTCAGTTACTGTGTTGTAGTGCCTATGTGCACGTGTCCCTTTTTGTAAGTTCCTTTTGAAGATGGCAACGTGATGTTCCCGAATTATTGGAAATATTTAATAAAGTGTAATTTAATTTATATTCGTATCTACTTTGTCAATTCCTTAAGTGATTTAGCAATACACCTTCCTTCAGCTTTCCATCTGCAAAACATTAAATTAATAACAGGAAAATCTAGAATATGCTTTCCCTCTGGTGACTGATCTTGCATGTTGATGGCAAAAAAGCAGTCAACTCATTTTTCACAAAACCCAAACACCCCTCCACACACTTACATTTTTCACTTAATGATAAAGATGAAATTGCCCACAATAATGCTAACACTTCACTAAAAATTTGTGAACTTTCTGAAAACCTCTCCATCATAATCCAATTCCCTCCCTTGAGATAAATCTTATTACAAATATTATTAATATTGAATATTTGTCATTTCTAAATAAATTTCTATGAATACCAGCAGAATTGTTGAGATATATTTTTGAAACTCTGAAACAAAAAAGACAAAAAGTGGTGAGATCTTTCTGAGCAATAAATACAAAATGCTATATTCAGGCAATGACAATCAAGGAAAAGAAGGAGTAGCCATAGTATTCAACACAAAATACGAAGCTAATCTTGAATGGCAGGCAGTCTCAAGTAGAGTAATGTGGGCCAATATGAGAATAGGGAACTGGACAATCAGACTTATTTGTGCCTATGGTCCCACAGAAGGTTCTACTAAGGTAGAAGTGGAGGAATTTTTTGACGCTTTAGAAAAAGCAACTGACACAATGAAAAAGGAAAAGTTGGCCCTTGTTGGGGATCTAAATAGCAGAGTAGGAAATGATTGCGAGACATACAAAAATATTTTGGGAAAATATGGAGAAAAGAGCAAAGCTAATAATAATGGCAAATATCTGTTGGATTTCTGCTCAGGACATGGACTGGTTATTACTAACACCATGTTCCAACATAAAAATATGTACAAATTCACATGGAGAGAAGAGGCAAGGAATAAGAAGTCTCATTGACTATGTTATTATTGACAGGATGTTTTCCCCACTAGTGCAGGACACCAGAGTGTACAGAGGACTTGAAATTGGAAGTGATCACCATTTATTCTTGAGCAGGATAAAAATTGAATTTCATATTGAAAAGAATAACATGTAAGAAAGTTTTAAAGCGAATAAAAGTTGAGCAGCTCTCAGATGTGAACTGTAGACTAAAATACACAAAGATTATTGAAAAAAAAATGAAAGAGTTTGAGAACAGGAATCAAACCTTGGAGATTCAGTGGCAAGCCTTGAAGAAAGCCCTGATTGATTCAGCTAGAGAGGCATGTGGTGAAGTTGTGTGCAAGGATAGAAAAATTAGAACTCCCTGGTGGACACAGGAAGTTAAACAGGTAGTGAAGGAAAAGAAGAAAGCATATCAAAAGTTCCGGCAAATAAGTCAGCTTTTCCTCTTAGAGAATACAGAGACAAATGCAAGAATGCTAAACACTGTGTAAAACTAGCCAAACAAAAGTCATGGGAGGACTTTGGCAAGAATATAGAAAATAAATGTCAAGAAGGTGGCAAAATATTCTGGAGGTTACTGAAGAAGCTTAGGAATGGAGGAAAGAGTGCTGTAAAAGGAGTTAGAGATAATAAAGGTGACATGAAAACAGGAGAAAAAGATATCCTTGAAGAATGTAGTAATTACTTTGAAAAACTGCTAAATGAAACAAGCAGTGATGATAGCATAGTGGTAAAAAACACTGGCCAGGCATGCAGTCAGGAATACATATCCATACTTGAAGTAGAAAAAGCCATCAAAGACTTAAAATGTGGAAAGGCAGCAGGAGTAGATGATATTCGACCAGAAATGCTGAAGTATGGTGGTATAAAAGTCTTACAGTGGCTGCACTGCATTGTTCAGAAAGTCTGGACAGAGGGACGAATTCCCGATGATTGGAGTAGAGCTCTCATAGCACCCATACATAAAAAGGGAAATAAAACAATGTGAGAATTACAGAGGTATTTTCCTACTGAGTGTTCCTGGCAAGATCTATGCAAGTATACTTGAGAAACAATTGAGAAGAATTGTGGAAGAAAAGCTTGGTAAAGAACAAGCTGGATTCCGGCCAAATAGAGGCTGTCAGGATCAGATCTTCACTTTACGACAAATAGTGGAGAAATCATGGGAATATAACAAAGATCTCTATTTGAGTTTTGTCGATTTGGAAAAGGCATATGACAAGGTGCCAAGAGAGAAGCTATTCAATACACTACAGTTATATGGTGTCAATGGGGCATTATATCAAGCAATACTTAGTCTTTATTTGAGTTATACATCAGCAGTTAAAATTGAAGGAAGTACAGGAAGATGGTTTAATGTTAAATCTGGTGTGAGACAAGGATGTGCATTATCCCCTCTGTTATTCATTATCTATATGGATCACATTATGAAGGAAAGTGGTATTAAACATGATATCAAAATTGGAGGTGTGTTAATGTCAGCTCTTTGCTTTATGCGGATGATGTTATACTTCTATATAAATCTGCTACAAATCTGCATGATTCTCTGACTAAATTGAATAGCTGTTGTAATAGATATGGTATGAAGGTCGGCAATAAAAAGACAAAGACAATGAAAATAGGCAGAATCATTGAAAATGTCAACTGTGTTGTGAACGGAGAACCTGTGGAACAAGTAAACATTTCAGCTACTTAGGCACGATTTTTAGTGAAGATGATAAATTAAATATAGAAATAGACAACAGAATCAGCAAAGCTGGTATGGTGGGAAGTCAACTGAATAAATTCATATGGAATAAGAGAGAAATTAGTCAGAACACTAAATTAGCTGTATACAATACAGTGTTCAAACTAGTTTTAACTTATGGATCTGAGAGCTGGGTCAGAAGTAAAACACTTGACCAAAGACTAGAGACCGCAGATATGAGAGTCCTGAGAAAGATTATAGGCATGAACAGAGGGCATCAATGGTAATATCATATTAAAAACGAGGATATTAGGAAAGAACTTGACATTGTCAGCATCCAGGAATGCGTTAGCAGAGCTAATCTCAGGTGGCATGGTCACTTAAATAGAATGGGAGAGGAAAGATTAGCAAAACAAGTGTTCTTTGCCAGGTTGGCAGGAAAACGACCCAGAGAAAGACCAAGATATAGGTGGATTGATACAGTACAAAGTGCCTTAGACGATAGAAATATAAGATCTGATAATGTTGGAGTTTTGACAAGTAACAGACTGATTTGGAGGAAAATTGTAGATAGGAAGTTAGTAATGATGTAATTTTTTCATGCGGTACTATCATATCCTGTACACCCTTGAGGGTACATGGCAGGAATTTGATGATGATGATGATGAATACCAGCAGAATTCTTGAGAAATATTTTTCACAAAGCATCATTATATCTAGTCACAATGAATTTTGTAAATGACATGATGCAGCTACTGTTTTATTTAACTTTCACTAAATTTTCACTTTTCTGTTATTTCATTCTGCATCACTTCCAGGTTCTGTTCAAGACAGAATATGAGGGGGGGGGGGGGCTGTAAAGTTTGAATGTGTTCAAAACCTCTGACATATCTTTATACATACTGAATAAAAAAGAACAAATTAATACAATTGGATGAAACATGGGGATTAAAGGGTTTTAAGATATGTTCTTTTCTTGTAGTTGTATCAGTTGCTTTAATATCACTTTTGTTCTAGGTGTTTATCAGAACTTTTCAGTGCCTCCACCCCCTCGTATGTACATTTGTTAAGCCTTATTGATGGGAAATATCGCATCATCATACTACATTGAAGAATCTGGAGGGGGGGGGGGATATTTTTCATACTATTAGTGATGAAATCACCAATGATAAGTTCAATAGCAAGGTATTATTACAGTCTGAAAACAATATTTGCAAAACAGCACTGCTGTTTATAGGCTCAATAGAGGTTCAGAAATATTGTATATATTTTGTCATGGAAAACGTTCGAAAGTAAAGGAAGAATCAACAGTGGAATTTTTAGCAGTACGTTTAAAAAAAAAAGTATATGTTTTAAAATACAGAACCTATCTCTTCATTTGAGGTAAATATTTTATTTAATATTTTCAGAAATATTAAAAAACAAATAAATAAAATAAATAAATCTGCTAATGCCTTTTATTCCCCAAAGGGAGGAAGGCAAGGCAATTCTAGCCATATCTAACTTCTGGAAACTGAGGAGCAGTCAGTCTCCATCCAGAATCAATCAGAGATAATAGATGGCCCAAACAATTAATGATCTTGAATGGTATCTGGTAAGGAGAGTATGGCAAGCAACTGCTACAATTTCAATGACATATTAGAAATATTTTAGAAACTTAATATTTTAAGAAATATTTTATACTAAATATTAGTTAGATATATTCAGTTGTTGGAAGTTTTTTCACTTGCTTATAATATAAATTAAAGACACCAAGAAATTATATACTTGGCTTAATCCTTTATCCAAGTGTAAGCAAACAAAGTTTACAGATGAAGTAATTTCAGGATTGGGGCAGCTCTTATAAAGAAGCTAAGACTTCACATCACTTGCCTTAGTATCCAATAATGCAAAGGACATCTCCTCGCAGACATGTATAATGTCTATGCATTTTATTATACATGTTTCGTATAATGTATAACATTATATTATATTTCATATAATGTATAATGCATAGCATTGTACATTATACATATAATGCTAAGGCAAGTGATGTGAAGTCTCAGCTTCTTTATACGAGTTGTCCCAGTCCTGAAAATACTTCAAGCACAATCTTTGTTTGCTTACACTTGGATAAAGGATTAAGCCAAGTATATAATTTCTTGGTATCTTTAATTTACAGATATATTTAGTTTATGGGAAAAAAAAAAAAAGGCTAACATCAGTCACATCCTACCTGCATTGATGAACACTTCAAATATATGACAGTACTAAATTGCTTTGATCCATCACATATGGCTCCCCCAGAATAATGAACAGCAATGCCATTCTCAGAAACAACAGGAGCACCATTGAGATGACCCAAATTTATTCCCTCATCAGGAGAGTTTATATTTGTCTGGCAAATTCCAATAGTCCCACCTACATAAAAATTTGTGTGAAATATTTTCTCATTAAAAATACAAGCAATTTATATTTATAAATATAAGCAGAATTTAATACAAAGCAAAACATTTATCTAGCAATACCTCACCTGTTGTTGTAGTTATCTCAGTAGTGACAATTATGTCAACATGGTACTTCTAATTCTTGCTTTAGTTCCACTTCTTTTTCAGTGATACTTCATTTTACACTGATATGTTCATGATATCTATATCTTTGAGGTTGAGTTTGTTCTGGGCTAACTCTGCCCTGATTCCCAACAACGACAACAACAAAAAAGCTTTGTTTAACCTCTCAACAAGGACCTAGCAAGAGATTTCATCATGATGTATCAATATCAATATTCTGTTTGTGATTTAAGTTGATACAAACAGGGATAGTTTAATCAAGATTAAACTATTCTTGTTTAAGGCCTTGTGGAGCAGCATCAAGTGATCCAAATGCTGCAAAAATTTGCAGGAATACATTTTGTCACGAAGAAGCTATGTCTTGGGGGGGGGGGGGGGGGGCGTTTCTACAATTCACCACCAGAAGGCTTGTACGATGTACTGAATGTAGTTGCAATTTTTCTCTGTAAGGAGAAAAGCGACACAAGCATAAATAACACATTTTTATTCACTTCCATTATGCATTTACAGGCTGTAATGTTCATAGTGCTACCCTTCCTGGTATACCACAATATACCACAAACTGCATTTTTGCACAGTGTGTTTAACAGCAGAATACAGCTGTTCATGACTGATGTTGCGAAAATGCTGCATTATGATGTCTTTCAGTGCTGGCAATTATCAGAATGATCCTGATAAATCCTGTCTTTGAGAAATCCCCAGAGGCAGAAGTCAAAGTGGGTCAGAGCAGGTAAACAAGGTGACCATTAAGTAGGAAATACAAGTTGATCACTCTGGCTTCCATGAAATGTTCTTGAAGAACCTCCTATATGGATCAACCGATGTATGGATTGGCCTCATCTTGCACAGAAATGACAATCCATGCACAGGCTCTGTTGTAGCTGTGACACAACTAAATTATTTATTATATCATGATACTTCTCAGCAGTAACTGAGCAGGTCACAGAACCAACTGGCAAATGTCCTCAAAGATTTCTGTAAGAAGAATGTAGTCCAATGGTAAATGAAGCTGGAAATCCACACAAGATAGTATTTTTGGGTGAATTCAAAGGAATTTGTTGAATTGCATGTGGGTTTTGCATATACCCATACTCAACAATTGTGGGTACTCACAGCTCCATTCAGGTGAAAATGAGCCTCATCTCTCCATAAAATCATCCACGGCTACATGGTCCAACTCCACTTGAGCAAGGAATGTTAAAGCCAGGAGCAAATGCTGGTTTTGAAATTCACACTTGCTCTTGTTATCATTCAAGGAGTGAGAGGTGTAATTGAAGTCTGATTAGCAGAATAATGAATTACTGAAAATTTAAAACTATATATTTAGAAATTTATGTACATTTAATCATACAAATACAACATTTATTTTACAAATGATATTCTATCTTTTTCAATTTATCTACTTGAATACAAATTCTACCCTACGGTTCTTCTTCATGAACTGGTCAATAACATCATCATAAAAAGTTAGTTGTAACTTAATTTTCCCAAGCACACTTGTAAAGGCTGGTTGAAGCTCACTGGCTAGAGCTACATTGACTGTGCATGGCCTGTGTTTAAGCAACAGAGTGAGACAACGTGAAATGGCTATGCACGCGCATGAAATCACAGTACTGCTGCGAGGACCTGGAAACTCCTACAACCGAGCAAGCCAAGGTAGCTTTGACTAGACGAGCAAGCATTGCCATTCGATACACAACGCAAAGCTCAATTATTGCTGCGCAAGCGTAAGATATCTTCTGTCTACAAAAATAAAAGCCTAAATGGAATGCTTATAAATGCATGCATTTATTAACAAATAAATATTACTTCTTTCTCAATTAATGAGCTTGCACAGCAAGCATAGCAAGCATGGAGAATTTGCCCCTGGTTGAAGCGAATCTCAGTTGACTTTCAAAGTCCTACAGGTGCAACTCCTGTGTCAGGGGTATCTTGAATCAGTAGAAATGCAGAATCTTCCATAAAAAATTTCCAGACACTTGTGTATGGTACATCCATATGTCTTGATACAGCATATGCACTGCAGCAACCAATGCTGCTATTCATGGCCTACTCCACAACGGCAGCAGCAACTTCATTCACTTATTGTGAACTGATTGGTTTGTGACCTCTGCCAGGTTCAGGTTTATAGTTTATTTAGCACAAAGACAACACAGGTCATACTGTGCCATACTAAAGGTTACAAGTATAAATAAACAGAAAATTGCAAACAATATGTCTGTACCAAAATCTAGTTCCACAAAGCAGCATCTACAGATAAAACAGAACTGCTGTCAGACGTTATTATGGTAATACAGTAAAACCCCGAAGTTACGCAGTAGGTGGGACCAACAAAAAACGTGCAAGTCGAATTCGCGTAACTCGGGGTATAATTTTGCGTGTAATTTATATATACAAACATACAAATGGGACCGAAAGTTTACAAAAACACCTATATTTTTAAGAAATATAATCATAATTGTAGTTTTTCGAACATAAAAAAAAGAAAGTTATTTCGATGTTGATGATTTCATAAAATCTAATAGATTCATCTGACGGCATAATGTCTTTTTCTTGTCACACAAAATTTCTTCATAGCAAGCTAATGATTTTTTTATTTCTTGCCTTGTGGCTACAATTCGTTCCTCGTTAGAATCTATGTCCTCCAAAATCTGTAAACCTTTCTTTTACGATTGTTCTTACTGTGGATTCCGGTAGATCGAACTTCTTTGCTAGCTCACAAATTTTCATTCTGCCTTCAAAATCCTTAATAATGTTGAGTTTTGTTTCCAAAGTCAATGTTTTTCTTTTCTTGCTAGCTGTAGAAGAATCGGACTTGCTTCTTTTGGATGACATTATTATTTTTTATGTGATAAAATTTTTATCAAGAACATAACATTAAACAATCGCAAGGTTTGTAGACTATAAAAATCGTGTATGAATGGAGACCGCACGAAACACGTCAATGCTTGTTCACAGCATGTGTGACAATGCGAATGTGGCCGGCGCCTGAAAGATACGACTAGTGGTGAGGCATGAAGTGGGATGGGAATACATACATAAGAAACCGCATAACTCTGGATTTGCGTAAGTCGAGGTATGACTGTACAAAAATAGTTAGCAATATAAGTTAATACACAAAATATGCAACACCAAGCCAAGGAATGCAGTATCGACATATATGTAAAATTATAACAGATGCTTTTACAGCAGTAGAAAAATAGACAAAAAGGGATTATTGTACAATATGCATGGATAAAAATTAAATCTAGCGATGCAGTATAAAGAGAATTACTAGAAGGTACACAAATAGACAAGGTGTCCACAGCAATACATGATTAGTCGAAAAATAAACTAGTAAATAAAATGCATATACAAAATTTAAGTTAAACAATGCAGTATCTACATATAAACATAATTAATGCAGAGGTTTCAACAGCACATAAATAGATAACAGTACAGGTTAACACTGCTAGGTCTAACTCCCAAATTTCTGGTAGTGAAGTGGGAACTACTTCCCCCATTCCCCACAGATATTGCTTCTGCATGGCATACAACGTATTCCTGCAAAATTTTGCAGCATTTGGATCACTAGACAGCGCTCCACAATGCCTTATATGAATTATCTAGTTCATTCCTGAGAATGGACTAGATATAAAGGTCGAACAATCTAAAGTTCATTTAGACCTCTGCCAGGTCTAATTCCCAATGATTCCATTTCTTCAAAATGACTAATCATTCATTGCAGAGCACATGGAGATAGCGGACCTCGTCAACATTTGTTCAGGCAATGAAATTTGCAGCGTGCAGCAGCAATAACATTGCAATTGTTTAGGTAGTAGTAGTACAGCTTCACAAGCAAAGCATATTGAGGCAAGGTTAATGCCATCACTGCAGAAAGTATTAAAAACCAGAATGAATGGAAAAATCATGTGTCAATCTTTTTAAACACTCTTAGCACCTGCTGAGTGCATGATATTCCATGCATTTGATGTTTACAACACCGCTTGGTGGTGAATTTTGGAATCCCCCCCCCTCAGATATCACTTCTGCACGTCACAGTCACACAATGTATTCCTGCAAAGTTTCACAGTATATAGATCACTGAATGGCACTCCATAATGCCTTAAACAGGGATACTTTAATTTTGATTACCCTGAACCATTAAGTCAGTCATCAAGTTCCAAATTGCCAGTCGGCATTGTATGTTCAGTATTCTGGAAATACCTAATAATGGGTCACACCACAAGATAATGAGGAATAAACGATGTGCCAGCTCTACTCAGTTCACTATATTCCTTACAGGCTGTGTTGATCTCCTCCTCCTAGTTATCTATCTTCAACCCTTAAGCAACCCATTTTTTTTTATTCATTTAATTCAGTTCTTTTATCAATGGTCATGAAAGTATAAGCCTGAAAATTAAACATATCCTCTTGAAGTGTGTACTGTTTTGAGTCTGATGGCACCTCTGATTATAATATATGGTTTAATGCTAATTTCCTTCATAATGCAATCCACATAAATGAATAAAAGTTGACATAATGTGCATTCCCATCTTACCCCTGATAACTGCAGACTTAGAACTTAAATATAGACTATGCATTGTCCTGGATAATGTTCCCTATCCCCCCATATAACTATCGTGTTTTGAAAAGCTGGACAACTTGTCATATGCTGTTTCCAGATTTACAAAACTGAAGTACAGATCCTTGTAAAATTCCCATGATTTCTCAACTATCTATAGTAAACTGAAAATCTGTTCTTGATAACCTCTATTTGGCCAACCTAGCTTGTTCTTTCGAAAGTCTTTCTTCAACGATTTCTCAACCTTTTTTCAAGTATGCTTGCATAAATCTTACAAACACAATAAGATGTCAAATGTTAATGCCTGAAAATGGCATTAACATTTATGTTAATGCCATTTTCATGTACATTCATGTATCATGAATGTACAAAAGTGTAAAGTTATGAATCCCTTTAGTAACTTATAAGTTTTTATCATATCCCCTCTCCTCTGCCTGTCAGGTGAATTCTGCAACCCACACTATTAGAGTTCAAAAGGAAACTATTGTTTCCTTTTGAACTCTAATAGTGTATTCTCCTGTTTACTCAGATGAGACAGGGACAATAAGTGCATGCCATGTAACTGATGTTTTTCAATGTTGTCAACCAATCTTCTCTTCCTGAAGACATCCTACTAACATGGAAAAAATATATCGGTGCTAATAAATTCTGTTTTTGTACATGTGTCAGCCATTATTAAAACTAGAATATCTCTACTGCACATGTTCTTTTAAGAATGAATAATGTCTAAAAGATTATCAAAATGTTCTTTCCACCTAGCCATGATGCCAACTTGTCCTTCAACTGTGTTCTTATTTTGATCTTTTAATGATTTCACTCCATTTTCTCTCTCTCTCTCACTCTTCCTACATAACTTATTAATAAATTCATACAGTTATTTGTAATTCTTCTTTCTAGCTACATTTCCTATCCCATGATATTAAACCAAAAGTTGAATAATTTTCTACCGTGCTTGTATTTGTTTATTCATCTCCACATACCTTCATCTATTTTATTCTCATTATTTGGATGCTGCTCCAGCTTTTTCCTGCATTATCTTCTTCCAGCAATTAACTGCTTCACCCTCACTGCTCAAGTAGTTCTCTCTCTCACTCCTAAAACAGACTGACTGCACAACATTCTTGAAACCATCCTACAAACTTTCTACATCATGATCTTGTAGCTCTTTTCATAATATTCATGCACTGCCTTCTTGAAACCATTCCATAAACTTTTTACATCAAGTCATCCTGGTAAATTCTGTGGTATCAGCATTGCTCAATCCCTCACTGTTAAAAGTGTGCATTTCTAAGCTTAAACTGCAATGTGCTCCTAACAAGTTAGTGGACAGATCCTATCTCTGCAAGTCCTAGTGTTTCACACAGAACTAATCCATTTATTATTAATCAGTATACAGTCAATCATGTTCTTGTGAATATCATAAAGTAAGCATTTTATGTTTGAAAGAGGTACTGATTGTTGCCAGACCATTTTGCTTACATAAATGAAGAAGTCTCATCTTTGTCACATCTACTAGCAATAATAAATTTCAAAAAGAAATTCTCTGAACAAATTATGTTTTCGTAATGTATCAATATATAAAATGCTACAATTTTAATATTAACTTTTATATTAATTTTTAATTCACAACATTGCATGAAAATAAAATAAAAAAAATTTTTGAAACTTACCAGGACAGGAATATTTCTTCATTGGATTCAATGGTCTACACAAGTTAAAATGATATTTTAAGTTCTTGTTTTTAGAATCCACAACTTCCCAATTGGTCCCATTACTTCTAGTTAAAGAAGTAAGGTCATATTGATTTCCAAGAGCATCTGAGAACACACAATGATGATCATATGACTGCAACTGGCACACTGCAGTTGTTTTAAAATCAAAATAATAAGTGTTGTCTTCTAATTTAACAAATCTAGGTGAAGCATCTGAAGTTGTATTGGCACAACGGAACACAATTACTACCTCTGGTATGTGACCTGCAATTGAAGAGTTTAATCAAAAGTTTAAAATTCTGTGAATGTTGTTTGAATACATTCTCAAGCAGAAAAATATAAAAAAAAATTGGATGCTATGAATTATAATAAATTAATATATATTAATATGGTGGTTCTCAATAGTAAAGAATAGTTAAAAGTGCAGTTTGAGTTTTTTTTTGTACCAACAACAATATCAAAAAAAGAATCATAAATAATCATCATCATCATCATCATCATCAAATTCCTGCCATGTACCCTCAAGGGGTGTACAGGATATGACAGTACTACATGAAAAAATTACATCATTACTAACTTCCTATCTACAATTTTCCTCCAAATCAGTCTGTTACTTGTCAAGACTCCAACATTATCACATCTTATATTTCTATCGTCTAAGGCACTTTGTACCGTATCTATCCACCTATATCTTGGTCTTCCTCTGGGTCGTTTTCCTGCCAAACTGGCAGAGAACACTTGTTTTGCTAATCTTTCCTCTCCCATTCTATTTAAGTGACCATACCATCTGAGATTAGCTCTGCTAACGCATTCCTGGATGCTGACAATGTCAAGTTCTTTCCTAATATACTCATTTTTAATATGATATTGCCATTGATGCCATCTGTTCACGCCTCTAATCTTTCTCAGGACTCTCATATCTGCGGTCTCTAGTCTTTGGTCAAGTGTTTTACTTCTGACCCAGCTCTCAGATCCAGAAGTTAAAATTGGTTTGAACACAGTCTTGTATACAGCTAATTTAGTGTTCCAACTAATTTCTTTCTTATTCCATATGAATTTATTCAATTGACTTCCCACGATACCAGCTTTGCTGATTCTGTTGTCTATTTCTATATTTAGTTTACCATCTTCAGTAAAAATTGTGCCTAAGTAGCTGAAATGTTTTACTTGTTCCACAGGTTCTCCATTCACAACACAGTTGACATTTTCAATGATTCTGCCTATTTTCATTGTCTTTGTCTTTTTATTGCTGACCTTCATACCATATCTATTACAACAGCTATTCAATTTAGTCAGAGAATCTTGCAGACTTGTAGCGGATTTATTTAGAAGTATAACATCATCCGCATAAAGCAAAGAGCTGACATTAACATCTCCAATTTTGATATCAGGTTTAATACCACATTCCTTCATAATGTGATCCACATAGATAATGAATAACAGAGGGGATAATGTGCATCCTTGTCTCACACCAGATTTAACATTAAACCATCTTCCTGTACTTCCTTCAATTCTAACTGCTGACTCACAACTCAAATAAAGACTAAGTATTGCTTGATATAATGCCCCATTGACACCATATAACTGCAGCGTATTGAATAGCTTCTCTCTTGGCACCTTGTCATATGCCTTTTCCAAATCAACAAAACTTAAATACAGATCTTTGTTATATTCCCATGCTTTCTCGACTATTTGTCGTAAAGTGAAGATCTGATCCTGACAACCTCTATTTGGCCTGAATCCAGCTTGTTCTTCACCAAGCTTTTCTTCCACAATTCTTCTCAACCGTTTCTCAAGTATACTTGCATAGATCTTGCCAGGAACACTCAGTAGGGAAATACCTCTGTAATTCTCACATTCAGTTTTATTTCCCTTTTTATATATGGGTACTATGAGAGCTCTACTCCAATCATCGGGAATTCGTCCCTCTGTCCAGGCTTTCTGAACTATGCAGTGCAGCCACTGTAAGACTCTTATACCACCATACTTCAGCATTTCTGGTCGAATATCATCTACTCCTGCTGCCTTTCCACATTTCAAGCCTTTGATGGCTTTTTCTACTTCAAGTATGGATATGTATTCCTGACTGCATGCCTGGTCAGTGTTTTTTTATCACTGTGCTGTCATCACTGCTTGTTTCATTTAGCAGTTTTTCAAAGTAATTACTCCATACTTCAAGGATATCTTTTTCTCCTGTTTTCATGTCACCTTTATCATCTCTAATTCCTTTTACAGCACTCTTTCCTCCATTCCTAAGCTTCTTCAACAACCTCCAGAATATTTTGCCACCTTCTTGATATTTATTTTCTATATTCTTGCCAAAGTCCTCCCATGACTTTTGTTTAGCTAGTTTTACACACTGTTTAGCTTTCTTACATTTGTCTCTGTATTCTGTAAGAGTAAAAGCTGACTTATTTGCCAGGAACTTTTGATATGCTTTCTTCTTTTCCTTCACTGCCTGTGGTCTCTAGTCTTTGATCAAGTGTTTTACTTCTAACCCAGCTCTCAGATCTATAAGTTAAAATTGGTTTGAACACTGACTTGTATACAGCTAATTTAGTGTTTTGGCTAATTTCTCTCTTATTCCATATAAATTTATTCAGTTGACTTCCTACAATACCAGCTTTGTTGATTCTGTTATCTATGTTCATATTTAATTTAACATTTTCACTAAAAATCGTGAATAAGTAGCTGAAATGTTTTACTAGTTCTATAGGTTCTCCATTCATAATGCAGTTGACAGTTTCAATGTTTATGTCTATTTTCCTTGTCTTTGTCTTTTTAATGCTGACCTTCATACCATATCTATTACAACAGTTATTCAATTTAGTCAAAGAATCTTGCAGACTTCTAGCAGATTTATTTAGAAGTATAACATCGTCTGCATAAAGCAAAGAGTTGAGATTAACATTTGTAATTTTGATATTAGGTGTAATACTACTTTCCTTCAAAATGCGATCCATATAGATAATGAATCACAGAGGAGATAATGTACATCCTTGTCTGATATCAGATTTAACACTGAACACTGAAGTTCCTGTACTTCCTTCAATTCTAACTGCTGACTTACAACTCAAATAAAGATCAAGTATTACTAAAACTTAAATACAGATCTTTGTTATATTCCCATGCTTTCTCGACTATTTGTCGTGAAGTGAAGATCTGATCCTGACAGCCTCTATTTGTCGTGAAGTGAAGATCTGATCCTGACAGCCTCTATTTGGCCTGAATCCACCTTGTTCTTCACCAAGCTTCTCTTCCACAATCCTTCTCAACTGTTTCTCAAGTACACTTGCATATATCTTACCAGAAACACTCGGTAATGAGATACCTCTGTAATTCTCACATTCAGTTTTATTTCTCTTTTTATATATGGTACTATGAGCTCTACTCCAATCATCTGGAATTTGTCCCTCTGTCCCAACCTTCTGAACTATGCATCGTACCACTGTAACACGTTATACCACCATACTTGAGCATTTCTGGTCGAATATCATCTACCTGCTGCCTTTCCACATTTCAGTCTTTTGATGCCGTTTTCCACTTCAAGTATGATTATGTATTGCTCACTGCATGTCTGGTTAGTGTTTTTTACCGTTGTGCTGTCACACTGCTTGTTCCATTTAGCAATTTTTCGAAATAATTACTCCATACTGCAAAGATATCTTTTTCTCCAGTTTTCATGTCACTGTTACCATCTCTAATTTCTTTTACAGCACTCTTTCCTCCATTTCTGAGCTTCTTCAACAACCTCCAGAATATCCTGCCACCTTTTTGATATTTATTTTCTATTTACCAAAGTCCTACCATGACTTTGCCAGTTTTACACACAATTTAGCTTTTTTACATTTGTTTCTATATTCTCTAAGAGAATATAGAGACAAGCTGACTTATTTGCCAAGAACTTTTGATATGCTTTCTTCTTTTCCTTCACTTCCTTTGAACTTCGTGTGTCCACCATGGAGTTCTGATTTTTCTATCCTTGCAGACAACCTCACCACATGCCTCTCTGGCTGAATTAATCAGGGTTTTCTTCAGGTTTTGCCACTGAATCTCCAAGGTTTGGTTCCTGTTCTCAAACTCTTTCATTTTTTCTTCAATAATCTTTGTGTATTTTAGTCTACAGTTCACATCTTAGAGCTGCTCAACTATTATTCGCTTTAAAATTCTCTTACAAGTGCTTCTTTTCAATATGAAATTCAATTTTATCCTGCTCAAGACTAAATAGTGATCACTTCCAATTTCAAATCCTCTGTACACTCTGGTGTCCTGCTCCAGGGAGAAAACATCACTATCGACAATAACATAGTCAACAATAACAATAAGAAAAGTCTCATTAGACTTTTCTGATTCCATGACTCTTCTCTCCATGTGGATTTGTGCACATTTTTATGTTGGAACATTGTGTTAGTAATAACCAGTCCATGTCCTGAGCAGAAATCAAACAAGTATTTGCCAGTATTATTAGCTTTGCTCTTTTCACCAAATTTTCTCAAAATATTTTTGTGTGTCTGACAATCATTTTCTACTCTGCTATTTAGATCCCCAACAAGTAAAAACTTTTCCTTTTTTATTGTATCAGTTGCTTTCTCTAAAACCTCAAAATATTACTCCACTTCTGCCTTAGTAGAACCTTCTATGGGACCATAGGCACAAATAAGTCTCATTGTCCAGTTTCCCATTCTCATATTTGCCCACCTCCCTCTACTGGCAAATATGAGAATGGCAGGCATTCTAGAAGATTAGCCTTGTATTTAGTGTTGAATACTATGGCTACTCCTTCTTTTCCTTGATTATCATTGCATGAATATAACATTTAGTATTTATTGCTCAGAAAGATCTCACCAGTTTTTGCCTTTTTTGTTTCAGTCACCCTTATTATATTGATCTGGTACTTATCCAATTCCTCAGCTAGTTCCATTTCTTTGCCATTCAGGCTTCTTATGTTGATAGTTCCAATCTTGAACTCTGGTGATGTTGAGTTGTGGCGAGTTTTAGGATTTGTTCCTGATTTTTCACTGTTTGCCGTGGTTCCCTTGCGAAAACAACTGTTTAATTGGGCGATGCCCCCGACAGCATGAAATTCTGTGATGTTGTACCATCATTTGAAATTTTGGTTTAAGCCAATAAGAATACAATTCAGTCGGCTAAATCCCAATTTGCCAGCCCATCCTCATCCGTTCAGTATCCAGGTAGATACCTAACAGGGTGCACCACAAGAAGATGAGGATTAGGTCAGAAGCCCTGGTCGGTTCTCCGCATTCCTTTAAAGGCTATGGGTGGGGGGGGGGAATTTCCTCTCAGTTATACAGCTTTGACCCCTCACTCTTGACTCCTAACCTCTTCTTTATCCACTTATTTACAGGTTTCAACTGACATTCTTCATAAAACATTTCATTTCACATGTTGTTGTATTTTTGAAATTTCTATTGTTTCACATGCATAAGTCAGTATTGGTCAGACTTCTGATTTATACAGGGTAGCCCAGAAGTCACAAAGGGATTTAAACATTTAATAAATTTTTCAGTAGAAAAGGAAAGCTAAACTATTTTATTTTTATTATTTTTTTAATATAATGCTGTGTCATTTCATTATGAAATTAAATTTAAGTTTATTTCAAATCACTTAATTTAGGCCTTAATTGTAATTTTTATTTACTGTAACCACCACCAGGTTGCATCCAGCATGTGGCTCAGCTCTGTAAATAGGATTACCTTGTGATGCTACATCACCTTGTAGCATCACAAGGTGAAGCTAAGTGAAGCTACTGAGTATAAGTAGCTCTATTTGTGATCATGCTGATGCACTGATGACGACCAGTTAGTTTCTGGTCGAAATATTTGCAGTAATAAAATTACTATATTCTTAAGAATAGGTGTGTATAATAATTTATAACAACTAGGCTTATAAGTTAAATTTAATAGGCTTTAAAACAAATGATAGTAATTAACATACCTGTGTAAAAGTCTTGAAGTACAAATAGCAAACTTGACAAGGGGTGCTGGCTGTTTTGTTCAAGTATCATTAAATGAGCCAAACAGAAACTTGACTGTAAGCTCACCATATGGTATTTTGTGAAATGTATTAGGAGTTTGGGGTTAGTTACCTAAAGGAAAAGGTGCATGTGAATAAGCCACCAACAAGCCAAAGCTGAAGGAGGACATTAATGCAGAAATTAGGATGCTGCTGCTAGAAATATTAACAGCTGTCATGGAACATACCGTAGAAAGGGTCTGTCATAGTGAAGCCGAAAATGGAAGATACTTACATGATGTCGTTTTTCATAACTAATTAAAAAAACTCCAGGTTTTGTATTTCATTATAATAAAAAATTGCCACCCTGTATATTCTTACTTTTGTTTCATTTGCTAGATTTTTCTTTTTTTGTATAATTGAATTTATATGTAATATTTTATTAGCCTTCAGAGATTGTTCTCTTTTACTTCATTCTGTGTTATATTCTCACAAGTTATTCCTAGGTATTTAAATTTCATTACTTGTTCCAGTCTAATTACATCTTATTGATTCTTTTGCCATTATCACTGTTTTTGATTTCTCTGTTAATATTTTCATTTTAAAATGACAGTATATCTGTTGGAATTTGAATAATTGCTTTTGAAGATTGACTTCATTTCTTCCAAGTAAAACTACATATACATCATTTTAAATTTGGTTGAATATTCAGATATATATGTACATCTGAATATTCAACCAAATTTAAATTTTTCTTTTCTGATTTTTATTCCATTTAAATTCTTATTATTTTATCCATAGTTATGTTAAATAAACATGGACTTAAAGAATCACTCTAGATCATCAGTTCCCAACTGGTGGTACACAAACCACTGGGGGTACGTGTTATTGACTGAGTATAAGTAAGTGTGTTACATTAAGATAGGCACTGAACAAAAGTGTCGGTACTGTATTTAAAAACAGCTAATTTTAAAACAAGGGGTACAATTTATAGAAATGGGTTTAAAAGGGGTACACAAGTGGGGAAAGGTTGGGAACCACTGCACTATATCTTCACTGAGACAAAAAAAAAAAAAAAACACTATTGGTGGTGGACAGTAAATGGTGGTGTGTCTTGACAGTAATCAGAGGAATAAGTAGAGAAGATGGTCAGTTGTGTAATGGGATAGTGAGTCCTTGGAAGTATCACATAATAATAATAAAATAGAAAATAAACTAAATTATGTGTGCAGAAGAATGCCACGTCTGAAGTGAAATTAGATCCTTACATAAAAAATGGAATACATATGTAAAAAAAACTAGAAACAAACAAAAATAATCCTCAACATACAAAATTTTAAAGTGTATTTAAGTAAATCTCATAAAAAAAAAGGGTAATAACCTATTAGCAATATATATGTACACATTCTGGATTATGTAAACCCACCCTCTGTGGGTTAGTTTGCATAATCCAGAAGCTTTGTTCTAGAAACATGGAACTTTTTCAAACTACTTCAGATCTCCAAAATAGGCAGTATGGTCTCAAACTTCACAATGAAATTCATCTATCACCTAAAGACATTCAACAGTATCTAAGCCAATGGGGGAAATTCAGTGCTCATGGATGGACAGCAGATATGCTAAGAGACCAGCATACTTGCCGAATATAGAAATTAAAGAACAAGTTTGCTACTCCAGATGACTGGAGGATCATAGTACCCATTTTTTAAAAAAAAAGTATAATAAAACTGGCAAAAATTATATAGGACTTTTTCTACTGGGTGTTTCAAGTAAGATTTATGCAAGCATATTCGAGAAGAGGCTAAAAAAAAAAAAAAAAAAAAAAATTGGACAGGAAAAATGTGTGGAAGAACAAGCTGGATTGAGGTTTGGATTTTTACTTTGAATATCAGTCAAGAAATCCTAGGACCATCTCTATTTTAGTTTCATAGATTTGGAAAGGACATATGACAAAGTGCTCAGCGAAAAGCTCATTACATAACATAATGTAAATGGGAAATTATACACAGTAACGTATAGTCTATATTTAAGTTGTCAGTTAATTGTTAGAAGAGGTAATGGGTGATTTTATGTAAAATCGGGCATAAGTCAAGGATGCGTGCTACCTCCATTGTTATACATCATCTACACGGATCACATTTTGAAGGAAAGTGCCTTAAAATACTGAAATATTCAACTCAATTGAGTTGAAATGAAAGCTGATATGAAAATGAGCAACAAAAAAAGACAAAAAGATGAAAATGGCAGGAAGATGATCAATATCACCTGCATTTTCAAAGAAGAATAAGTAAGATATTTCTGCTATTAAAGTCGCACAAATTTGTGAAAATGGCAAATTAGATTTCAAAACAGATAACAGAATAAACAAGGTAGCACAGTGAGGAAAGCTAATTTAAGGTAGTACTGATCACAAATAGAATGTGTAGGCTAGGGGTGTTCAACCTGTCGATCGCGGTGCGATTTTTGGTCGATCTCTTGTGTATTCCTCCTTACATACAAATTTAATTAAAATTGAAAACATAATTTTTTTTTTTGGGGGTGCTTAAGGGTCAAAGCTGTATAACTGAGAGGAGACCTCCACATAGCCTTTAAAGGAATGCGGAGAACTGACCAGGGGTTCTGACCTAATGTCCAATCCTCACCTTCTCATGGTGCACTCTGTTGGGTATCTACTTTGATACTGAACGAACAAGGATGGGCTGGCAATTTGGGATTTAGCCGACCAAATTGTATTCTTATTGGTTTAAACCAAAATAAAAAAATGATGGTACAACATGACAAAATATCATGCCGGCTGGGGCGTCGCCCGGTTAAACAAGGTCCCCGTTGTTTCGCCAGGGAACCAGGGCGAACAGCGAAAAGTCAGCTACTGGAACAAATCTGAAAACAAACCCCAACCCAACATCACCAGAGTTAAAGATCGGTACTATCAACGTAAGAAGCCTGAATGGCAAAGAAATGGAGCTAGCTGAGGAATTAGATAAGTACCAGATCGACATAATAGGGGTGACTGAAACAAAAAAGGCCAAAACTGGTGAGATCTTTCTGAGTAATAAATACATAATGTTATATTCAGGAAATGACAATCAAGGAAAAGAAGGAGTAGCCATAGTATTCAACACAAAATACGAGGCTAATCTTCTTGAATGGCAGTCAGTCTCAAGTAGAGTAATGTGGGCAAATATGAGAATGGGGAACCGAACAATGAGAATTATTTGTGCCTATGGTCCCACAGAAGGTTCTACTAAGGTAGAAGTGGAGGAATTTTTTGACGCTTTAGAAAAAGCAACTGACACAATGAAAAAGGAAAAGTTGGTCCTTGTTGGGGATCTAAATAGCAGAGTAGGAAATGATTGTGAGACATACAAAAATATTTTGGGAAAATTTGGTGAAAAGAGCAAAGCTAATAATAATGACAAATATCTGTTGGATTTCTGCTCAGGACATGGACTGGTTATTACTAACACCATGTTCCAACATAAAAATGTGCACAAATTTACATGGAGAGAAGAGGCTAGGAATAAGAAAAGTCTCATTGACTATGTTATTGTTGATAGTGATATTTTCTCCCTGGTGCAGGACACCAGAGTGTACAGAGGATTTGAAATTGGAAGTGATCACTATTTAGTCTTGAGCAGGATAAAATTGAATTTCATATTGAAAAGAATAACATGTAAGAAAGTTTTAAAGCGAATAAAAGTTGAACAGCTCTCAGATGTGAACTGTAGACTAAAATACACAAAGATTATTGAAAAAATAATGAAAGAGTTTGAGAACAGGAATCAAACCTTGGAGATTCAGTGGCAAACTCTGAAGAAAACATTGATTGATTCTGCCAGAGAGGCATATGGTGAGGTTGTGTGCAAGGATAAAAAAATCAGAACGCCCTGGTGGACACAGGAAGTTAAAGAGGCAGTGAAGGAAAAGAAGAAAGCACATCAAAAAGTTCCTGGCAAATAAGTCAACTTTTACTCTTACAGAATACAGAGACAAATGTAAGAGAGCTAAACACTGTGTAAAACTAGCTAAACAAAAGTTGTGGAAGGACTTTGGCAAGAATATAGAAAATAAATATCAAGAAGGTGGCAAAATATTCTGGAGGTTACTGAAGAAGCATAGGAATGGAGGAAAGAGTGCTGTAAAAGGAGTTAGAGATGATAAAGGTGACATGAAAACAGGAGAAAAAGATATCCTTGAAGTATGGAGTAATTACTTTGAAAAACTGCTAAATGAAACAAGCAGTGATGACAGCACAGTGATAAAAAACACTGACCAGGCATGCAGTCAGGAATACATATCCATACTTGAAGTAGAAAAAGCCATCAAAGGCTTGAAATGTGGAAAGGCAGCAGGAGTAGAAGATATATTCGACCAGAAATGCTGAAGTATGGTGGTATAAAAGTCTTACAGTGGCTGCACTGCATAGTTCAGAAAGCCTGGACAGAGGGACGAATTCCCGATGATTGGAGTAGAGCTCTCATAGTACCCATATATAAAAAGGGAAATAAAACTGAATGTGAGAATTACAGAGGTATTTCCCTACTGAGTGTTCCTGGCAAGATCTATGCAAGTATACTTGAGAAACAGTTGAGAAGAATTGTGGAAGAAAAGCTTGGTGAAGAACAAGCTGGATTCAGGCCAAATAGAGGCTGTCAGGATCAGATCTTCACTTTACGACAAATAGTCGAGAAAGCATGGGAATATAACAAAGATCTGTATTTAAGTATTGTCAATTTGGAAAAGGCATATGACATGGTGCAAAGAGAGAAGCTATTCAATACGCTGCAGTGATATGGTGTCAATGGGGCATTATATCAAGCAATACTTAGTCTTTATTTGAGTTGTAAGTCAGCAGTTAGAAGTGAAGGAAGTACAGGAAGATGGTTTAATGTTAAATCTGGTGTGAGACAAGGTTGTACATTATCCCCTCTGTTATTCATTATCTATATGGATCACATTATGAAGGAAAGTGGTAATAAACCTGATATCAAAATTGGAGATGGTAATGTCAGCTCTTTGCTTTATGTGGATGATGTTATACTTCTAAATAAATCTGCTACAAGTCTGCAAGATTCTCTGACTAAATTGAATAGCTGTTGTAATAGATATGGTATGAAGGTCAGCAATAAAAAGACAAAGACAATGAAAATAGGCAGAATCATTGAAAATGTCAACTGTGTTGTGAATGGAGAACCTGTGGAACAAGTAAAACATTTCAGCTATTTAGGCACGCTTTTTACTGAAGATGGTAAATTAAATATAGACAACAGAATCAGCAAAGCTGGTATGGTGGGAAGTCAATTGAATAAATTCATATGGAATAAGAGAGAAATTAGTCGGAACACTAAATTAGCTGTATACAAGACAGTGTTCAAACCAGTTTTAACTTATGGATCTGAGAGCTGGGTCAGAAGTAAAACACTTGACCAAAGACTAGAGACCGCAGATATGAGAGTCCTGAGAAAGATTCGAGGCATGAACAGATATGGCATCAATGGCAATATCATATTAAAAACGAGGATATTAGGAAAGAACTTGACATTGTCAGCATCCAGGAATGCGTTAGCAGAGCTAATCTCAGATGGTATGGTCACTTAAATAGAATGGGAGAGGAAAGATTAGCAAAACAAGTGTTCTCTGCCAAGATGGCAGGAAAACGACCCAGAGGAAGACCAAGATATAGGTGGATTGATATGGTACAAAGTGCAGTAGACGATAGAAATATAAGATCTAATAATGTTGGAGTCTTGACAAGTAACAGACTGATTTGGAGGAAAATTGTAGATAGGAAGTTAGTAATGATGTAATTTTTTCATGTAGTACTGTCATATCCTGTACACCCCTTGGGGGTACATGGCAGGAATTTGATGATGATGATGATGAACATAATATTTTATTTATCATTATGTTGTATTATTTTTAATTCGCTTTAAGTGTATTGCTATTGTTTATTTATTTTTCATTAAAATTGTCAAATCAGTAATTTTCTTATAAGTCCGGGTAAATGAATTAATTTGGACTCTTTCTGACTGACTTCAGAGATGTTTGCACTTAGAGTTTACAAGTTTCAATAACTCTTTTGAAGCTAACTGTATATACTGCTTTAATAAGAATATGTTAGAGTGTTAAAAATAAAGGCAATGTTTTTGTCGCCAAAACTGTACATGGCGGCATTAGAAAGATTGTTATTGAAACTTGTATGTATGAGAAAGGCTTGCAGGCTCTAACTGCAAACATCTCTGAAGTCAGTCAGAAAGAGTTCAAACAATTTTCCGATGGCCAGCAACTTACAATCAAAAGAAAGCGGAGGAGAACAAAAGGCATGCCCAACTTGAAACTTAAGATGAAAGACTCATTCCGATTCTTTGGGGGTTGCCAAACTTCAAGCGAAGTCTCAGAGGAGGCCTAATAAAAAGGGACTGAAGCAAGCAGAAGGGGGTCCTGGTTCCAGAATTGCTGTCAGAGAGGAGGCCACCCAGTCCAGAGTCAACGTCAGAGAGCCTGCCCGGATCCACATTGCTTGAGAGAGGAGTTTCCCGCTTCCAGAAAGGAGCTTCTCGGTTCGAGAAGTCACTAGAGAAAGACTACTTCTAGGCCGCAGACAAGGTTTCAAATTGCCGAAAGGAAGAGTTCCAATTGCCGGAGGAAACTTTCCAGGCCAGGTTAATGTCAGACATTCACCTGTGTATTGCATTTTCATTACAATTTGATGAATCAAACGACTTCACTGATATTGCCCAGTTAATGGTATTTATTCGCATGGTATTTCAAGATTATTCAAGTAAAGAAGAACTTTTGAAAATTATATCATTATTGGGAAGGACTAGAGGAGAAGACATTTTTTCGGCATTTGATGAATTTGTGAAACAACACAAACTTCCACTTTTTAAACTTGTGTCTATTACTACTGATGGTGCTCCTGCAATGATAGGTAATAAATCAGGCTTCATTTCATTATGTAAAAACGATGACAAATATCCAGATTTTTTAACATACCACTGTATTATTCACCAACAAATACTGTGTAGTAAAAGATTAAATACAAAAGATGTTTTGGATATTACATTTAAAATTGTAAATTCTGTTCGAGGAAAAGCCCTGCAATGGCAGTTATTTAAATTACAGGCAGATGATGAGAGGGAACTTCTGTTGTACAATAATGTTTGCTGGCTCAGCAGAAGTCAATTTTTAGTAAGATTTCTTGTATTAATTAACAATATAAAAAATTTTCTTGATGAAAAAGGAGATATTTATCCACAATTGAGTGATAAAAGATGATTGTCACACTTATCATTTTTAGTAGATTTCTGTACGAAATTAAGCAATTTAAATTTAGAGTTACAAGGTAGAGATAAAAATTTAATTGACATGTTAAGTTCAATAAAAACTAGTGATGTTCCACAAGGTTCAATTGTTAGCGCATTGTTATTCAATCTATACATTAATGACACTGGGAAGTATTTGACAGGCAACATATAGCTATTTGCTTATGATGCAAAGATAGATAAGGGTAATCAGGAATGCAGGTGATATGCAGTACTTGCAGAATGATTTGAATAGGCTAAAATTGTTCAGTTCAATGTTAGTAAATGTAAAGTCATGTACTTTAGTATGATTAGATATCCAATGTATATTATATTGGTGGGATTATGCTGGAAGAATATGATCAGACTAGACATCTTGGAGTTTTAGTAGAAAGGATGTTGAAGTTCAAGTGCCTTATAGCAAAGATTGCCAATGCAACTTGAAGGATAATTGTCAATGGTGAAAAGAACCATCCCCTAAGTAAAGATAAGATAAGAAATAAGATTATGTAAAGATAAGAAAGTCATTTTGCCTCTTTACAAGGACTCACATGGACTATTGCATGAAGGTCTGGTCTCCTAGTTTCCATGGTGATTCTGATACAGTGGAAAGAGTGAAAAGGAGAGTGAAAATGATATCAGGATTGTGGAATACTAATTATGAAGACAGATTGAGAATTTGTAGACAGCAGACACTAGCAAGCATGAGAAAGAGGGGTGATATGATTGAGACTTACAAACTTCTGAAAGGTCATACAGGATTTTCAGATGGGATTTTTCATTTTAGAGGATGGGGGAAAGGACAAGAAGGCATCTTTGGAAGTTGAGAATGAATGCCATCAAGAAGGGGTTGAGAGCAAGATATTTCTCTCATAGAGTGGTGCATGATTGGAATGGATTGCCAGTGCATGTTGTGTGTGTACAACGAGCATGAAAGAATTCAAGAAAAAGTATGACAGCTGGTATAGGAAGTATGTGGCCTCTCTTGAATCCCTGGCAATCTCTCTTAATAAGAATAATAATATATAATTCTTTTTTTTCTATCATTACAAATCAGGATTACTGAATGCCTAGTGATGCATTTTTCTGTTGGATGCTCAAAAATATTTCACTAAGATCTGTACATAGAATGGATACAATTAATTATTAAAACACTGTCCATACGCAGAAACCCAGTCCTGTTGTATAGGCTATGAAATTTAATTTGCAAAAATTATAATTGTGTTACCTGATTCATCTTCTATTCCAGTATAAACAAGGGATACAAGCCAATCCTCTGTAAATCTTAATCTGTAATTATCTGCCAAGCCCAGCACTTTCGTTTCTCCATACTTCTGTGTTTCACAAACAGAAATATTGTACTTAGATGACCCTTTAGTTGGACATTTTTCATTCTCAAGTGATCCGCATATATTTAACTGAAAAACAAAATTATACGAAGAATGTATTATACATATAAAAACTTGTTTAATAAACTGGTTCCTTAAATAAACAATTCCTTTTTAGGCACATTTTGCATTAGAATCATATTATCCAAATAGTCTCACTAAACAGCACTAAATCAGTCTCACTCAAGCTGAACATACTGATGAGACTTGGCATTCCAGATATTTATCAAACAAATTTGCTAATCTGAGATATCTTATAAAGGTACTATTCAAAAGTTCCGAGATTAGCTGAACGCTTTCCCATACAGATCACTGTCATTCCTTCAAAGTAATCTTCTTGGAAATTTATGCAAGTCCATTTCTTCCACTAGTTGTCTTTCTTAGAGATTACATTCAGTACTACTTGCAATGCAATCTGGATCACTGAAATATCACCTTGAACAAAAGAATGAGGGGCATGAGAGTACCTTCGATATTTGGCCTTGGAATCTATACCATTCATGTCCCAAAACTGTTTCACAAACACTGCAATATGCTTTGGTTATCATTAGACCACTGTCTTGGGGAAACAAAACACTTCTGCATGTGACCTTTTCTAGTCATTTTAGTGAGCATTCTCCTTTCTTCTTGCTTAGCTTGCTTAACCTTTGTGGTTCTTTTTCTGCAAGTACCAATTTTTTCCATTTATTTCTGTCTTGAGCTCTTTCAGTCAGTCCAGAATTACCATTGCAGGTAAGTCTTTTTGGATGTTATCCACCCACCAGCACTGGTTGGGGGGGAATAACATCTTAGTTGCTTTCCTCAGACCTCATCTCAAATGCTTGTTTAGCCATTCTCCTCCTCACCCATTCTTTTCATGTGTCCAAGGCATCTCAATATGCAAGCTCTGATTTCATCAGATAGAAGTGGAGATCTACAGAGTTCATATAGTTCTCGATTATTTCTTCTTCTCCATTCGACTTGCCTATAAGAAACAACAAAGTTGTGTTATCTCTTACAGGTCCCTAAACTTTTCCGAGGATTTTATTTTCAAAGATCTGCAAAGCTTTTACATCTTGGTCTGTTATGCTCCAGGTTTCTGCTCCATATAAAACAAAAGGTCTAATGATTGTTTTGTATATTTCTATTTTAATTCTGCTTGAAAGAGAGTAAATGATATAATGATTGATAAGATCTACTGGAGGCATGCATTCTAGCTTTTATTGCTATGCTAATTTTATTATCTTGAGCAATTAATGTTCCAAGATATTTGAAGGAAGCAGCACTTTTAAATTTCAGATTATCAATGGTAAAAGGGTAATTTTCTTCCTGATTTCTGCTTACTTTTTAAATATGCAGTTATATCCTGGTTGATTTGTAATCCTCGTTTTTTTTTTCCCTTAAGCACATTTTTTTGTTGCTTAAGGTCCCTTAAGCAATAAAATTAAGTAATCAGCAGACAGTTGGATCTGCAAGAATGAAGTCCTGATGCAAAGTCCTTCACAGTCAAAGATCATATTGTAGATGTCCAACTAGACCTGTCCAAGTTTCTTTGAGCTAATGATGAACTTTTTATGATGGAAATTTGTAACAGTTCAAAGACTGAATTTAAAGTGAAACTTCTTGAAAACTCTTTATTCTTCCACACTGTTCATTTTAAAAATAACACATTGTTGCAATTAAGTCACAGTTACAATACAGTAAATAATATCTAATGCCACACTAGCAATACAATTATATCTTGCACTGATAAATCACTTTGCAAGCTGCATGCATCATGTGTAACCAAGTCTAGAAACTTCTGGCTAGCATCTCATACACAAACTTGAAACTACTAGAAGATGAAATTTACAGTAGAACGAAATATGCATATTTATGAGACAGCACTACCAGTAAGTCTTATTTTTACACTGCCACATTTTGTTTTTAAATAATCCCAATGTAAAGCTCTTCAATCATCTAGTATAATGCATAGGGGTTGAAAATGGAAATAGATAATTATTAGGAAGTAACTAACATTAGATTTAAATTTGTATAAGCAATTTCTCCATTAAGAACACAAGATGAACAGACTGCTTTAAAGAAACCCGAGATGAACATGATACAATATGAAATTTCATACCTAATTGTCCAGTTAAATAAGGACACAGCTATTTGCATCAGGAAAACAGAGAACAGTAAAAAGTCAGTGCACTGCCATTTATCATCTTTATGAATCTCATTAAGAAGTAGCATTAAACCTGATATCCAAATGTAACATTAATATGCAAATCATATTACATTCCTAAATATATCCACTAGAAATTTTGAGGCTAAGTGAATAACTACTGTAATAATGTTCATTTGGTATGAAATTCAACAATAAAAATACAAAAGCTATGAGAACATGCAGGAATACTGATAACAACAACTGCATTCCAAATGGAGAACCTACAAAACGAGTAAAACATTTTAGCAATTTAGAGAACATTTAGTGAAGATGATAAAGAAAACATGGAAACAGATCTAAACACTGTCTAAGCACTTTTCCTCACTCCATTTTTCAAAACAGACACTTTCACTCTATCAAAATAAAGTCTGACATTTTCACAAAAAAGGATCTCAATTCATCTTACTTCAACAACACACAAATCAATAGACAATTTGTTTTTGACTGACACATCTAGCCTTCACTGGCATAAACACATTAACAGTTTCCTTAGGTTCTAAAAAACTAGGCATCTTTTTTTCCACTTAAGAAACTACTTTTCAACCAACTACTAATCTACACAACCTTAAAATTTCTGATGCTGTCCAGAGGAGGGTGATTCAGCCCTCACATTTCTCTGTCACTGACACACTTCAACCCTATCTCAGAGGTGATCTATTTCAGCTCAATGTCTTTCGCATCCCTCATTCTCAGTGCTCCACTGGACCTGTTAAAAACAAGCAGTATTAACCCAATATCATGCTCCAACTGCAAACTCACCAAACCTGCTTCACTTCCTCTTTTATATCCTGTCTGCATTAATTGTCTAGAACAGCTTTAAAACTTCTCTGCGATGGCTACAACCTTCGGCTTTTCAAGAAAGCTATCGATAGATTTCTTCTTCCCAAATCCTCATGGATCCCAAGTGTTGAGCAGAATATTCCCAAAGTTGGAGGGGGAGGGGTCTTTCTTCTGAGAGAGAAGACAAGATTGTGTTTTGGTAGCATAAAAATTCACCAGGTTGTCTTAACACCACTTGAGAATGGCAAGAACATCAGCATTTAAGGCTTGGTTAATGACAATCTTAAAATGTGAATTATCTGAGCACTACAAGGTTTTAAAAATTAAAAAGGTCATATTTTTTATCAGCTCTCAATCAATGCTGGTGTACTTGAGGTACACCAACACCGAATGAAAAATCTGATGAAAGAAAACCATCCACCAGGATCCACAATGAACAACTGGAAAGGAAGCTGGAAATCCATTCACAAAGGAAAGGAGAAATACTATAAGATATGTGTGGAATTTTTTCTCGACTATTATGTATAAGACTATTACACTTTTTTTATATAATGTTGGTCAAGTAGATTTATTTTATCGTCCTACATATTTCGCCAATTTTTCTATCGGCATCTTCAGGGAATACAAACTAGTAAGCTAAATGAAGGTAACAGACTAGGTTATAACTGATGGTTCTAAGTCATACAAAAAATTAGTATTATGCGTGACAATGAAACAACAGACAAGACATTTCAGGCCTTTCTTGCCACTTTGCCTCTACTAACCCATCACATTGAGTGGGATAAGAGCCTTATGCCCAATATAGAAGATAACTACCATTCAACTCTGTAAAACTGAAAACCTAAACAAGAATCAAGGTCTAATCTTACCAGAAATTTGGAAAGCTTTAATCAGATCATTAAACATCAAAGAAATGAACTTTCATGACAATTACATCATGAGCCATAACGAATAAATCACGTTCACGAGACACGCACACTGTCATGCACAATACTAATTTTTTGTATGAATTAGAACCATCAGTTATAACCTAGTCTGTTACCTTCATTTGGCTTATTATTTTGTATTCCCTGAAGATGCTGATAGAAAAATTGCGAAACATGTAGGACGATAAAATAAAGCTACTTGACCAACATTATATAAAAAAAGTGTAATAGTCTTATACTATAAGATACTTGTCGTTAAAGATAAAAAGCTTGGTAAGAAACTACCTAAGCTTCTTACCAAGCTTAGGTAGCTGGTAAGAAGAAATATCAAGAGTGACCACTTGAGTTTCTCCAAACATTTTCATGGTCCTCAAATATGGGTGAGGATGGCTAGGAGATTTACTGTGAAATGAGAATAGTGATGGTGGAATACTATTTGGGGATTATTAAGTAATTGGTGAATCTCCAAGAAGTGAAGCAGTTAGCCGCCGATGATGTTTTCCATTATTTTTGAGGTAAGAGTAATATGGGCAATAGTTTGATGGCTGATGTTTACCTTCCTTTTTTAGTGAATGGGCTGAATAAAAGCATGCTTCCAAGCAGTCAAACAGAAGCCTGGTGAGTATAATAACTAGAAAAGATAATACAAGAAAGATGTCAGGTCTGGAGCACAACTGGAGGGACACTATGAGGGCCAGAACACTTATTAGTATCAATACTAGTTCGTTGTATAATAGGAGGAGATTTGTCTTTGTTAACTATACAAGAGTTAGAGGAAAAAACTAATGCCAAGAGGTCAGCTTATCTTTAGGAGACTTTCCCATTGTATCATCAGGATAGAGAGAGAAAAATTGGACTGCTTTGGCAAATTTGTTGGCACTTAGATGAAAGTCATGATTTTGCACAGAATGGGGAATAAAGGCAATCATCTCAGCAAGAATAATTTGGGTTATTAGACCAGAACAGGTGCTTGGGTCAGGACCCAAGGTCCTGACACATGGAGGAGGAATGAGAGTGAAAGAATAATTAAACTGTGAAAAAGAGACAAAGAAATCCTGAAAGTCATCTCAATTGGCACCACTGCAGTACTACAGAATATGAAACTGAGACTGTCTCGGAGAAGGACAATTTATGGAAAAAGAAATATGGACAAGATTGTGGTCAGAGTTGCCAAGATGAGAGATACCAATGGTGGTTTTTCGAAATAGGTGATATATACATAGAGTAACACTATTTGTCACACATACCGTCCACTGAATTAGAAAAATTGCAGAAATTAGTGGTTTCAGTATAGGCATGCGATTGCTAATACCGATCCTCTTCAATTCTCTGAAGTGAAATAAGAGTCGGGAACAGCCTTCATTAAATGTTTCAGTCAATTACTGTACACAGGAAGTTATGTTTCTCTGTACCTTCTAAGACAACAGCGATCTCTTCTTGACAGACAGTCTTAGAACCACAGTTATGTCTCTTAGGCCAGATGGGCACTCATGATAAACTTTTTATCGAACACTAAAAAATTCTTTGTCTTTCCCCATTGTGATCAACACCACTGACGATTACTGATCAGGAGCACTCTTAAATAGTTGCCTAGAACACATGTGGAACGTGACCAAGTATTTTGCATATATGCTGTGACATTTACATACATCTGCATAAATGTTTCTAATTCAGTGGCCAGTATGTGTATATCTACTCTCTTAAATGGAAGTTTCGAAAAATTTCTCTTAAGAGAGCCAGTTGAAAATATGCAAGCATTATGGATTCACTGTTTTTACTTTGTACAGTGTGTGAGAATTTAGAACTGGAACTTATGCATGGGGGGGGGGGGGGGGGATGAATTTCTGTGCCACTTCAAGGTCTTATGCAAACATTCATCAGAACTACTCATGTACTCAACTTCTCCCATATTTTTATTGTATTGTATGCTATTACTCAATAGGGCTTTGTTATTGGCTGATTGGTTTGCCTTTCTTTCCTTTCATGCAATTTTCATGATTTGCAGTCAGCATTCACACTTTCTGCTATTTTACTATCCCTGGAAAGACATGGCCCATGTGACATCAGCCAGGATATTTCTTCTCCTATGTACAATAGTAAAAATATTTTCCTCCAGGTAGTAGATGTAAACAGATAAGTGCTTGGGTTGACGGAATTATATTAATAACACTTATGTATGTCCCCACATACCCATAAAATTCAAACTTGTTTTAAAGATGTTTTGTTGGAAATTTTTTAATGCATAAGAGTACTTGAGGGTCAAAGCTGTATAACTGAGAGGAGACCTCCACATAGCCTTTAAAGGAATGCGGAGAACCGACCAGGGCTTCTGACCTAATGTCCAATCCTCACCTTCTCGTGGTGCACCCTGTTGGGTATCTACTTTGATACTGAACGAACGAGGATGGGCTGGAAATTTGGGATTTAGCTGACCAAATTGTATTCTTATTGGTTAAACCAAAATAAAAAATGATGGTACAACATGACAAAATTTCATGCCAGCTGGGGCTTCGCCCGGTTAAACAAGGCCCCCGTTGTTTTCGCCAGGGAACCAGGGCAAACAGCGAAAAGTCAGCTACTGGAACAAATCTGAAAACAAACCCCAACTCAACATCACCAGAGTTAAAGATCGATACTATCAACATAAGAAGCCTGAATGGCAAAGAAATGGAGCTAGCTGAGGAATTAGATAAGTACCAGATCGACATAATAGGGGTGACTGAAACAAAAAAGACCAAAACTGGTGAGATCTTTCTGAGCAATAAATACAAAATGTTATATTCAGGCAATGACAATCAAGGAAAAGAAGGAGTAGCCATAGTATTCAACACAAAATACGAGGCTAATCTTCTTGAATGGCAGTCAGTCTCAAGTAGAGTAATGTGGGCAAATATGAGAATGGGGAACTGGACAATGAGACTTATTTGTGCCTATGGTCCCACAGAAGGTTCTACTAAGGTAGAAGTGGAGGAATTTTTTGATGCTTTAGAAAAAGCAACTGACACAATGAAAAAGGAAAAGTTGGTCCTTGTTGGGGATCTAAATAGTAGAGTAGGAAATGATTGTGAGACATACAAAAATATTTTGGGAAAATTTGGAGAAAAGAGCAAAGCTAATAATAATGACAAATATCTGTTGGATTTCTGCTCAGGACATGGACTGGTTATTACTAACACCATGTTCCAACATAAAAATGTGCACAAATTCACATGGAGAGTAGAGGCTAGGAATAAGAAAAGTCTCATTGACTATGTTATTGTTGATAGTGATGTTTTCTCCCTGGTGCAGAACACCAGAGTGTACAGAGGATTTGAAATTGGAAGTGATCACTATTTAGTCTTGAGCAGGATAAAATTGAATCTCCTATTGAAAAGAATAACATGTAAGAAAGTTTTAAAGCGAATAAAAGTTGAGCAGCTCTCAGATGTGAACTGTAAACTAAAATACAGAAATATTATTGAAAAGAAAATGAAAGAGTTTGAGAACAGGAATCAAACCTTGGAGATTCAGTGGCAAACTCTGAAGGAAACATTGATTGATTCTGCCAGAGAGGCATGTGGTGAGGTTGTGTGCAAGGATAAAAAAATCAGAACTCCCTGGTGGACACAGGAAGTTAAAGAGGCAGTGAAGGAAAAGAAGAAAGCACATCAAAAAGTTCCTGGCAAATAAGTCAACTTTTACTCTTACAGAATACAGAGACAAATGTAAGAGAGCTAAACACTGTGTAAAACTAGCTAAACAAAAGTCGTGGAAGGACTTTGGCAAGAATATAGAAAATAAATATCAAGAAGGTGGCAAAATATTCTGGAGGTTACTGAAGAAGCATAGGAATGGAGGAAAGAGTGCTGTAAAAGGAGTTAGAGATGATAAAGGTGACATGAAAACAGGAGAAAAAGATATCCTTGAAGTATGGAGTAATTACTTTGAAAAACTGCTAAATGAAACAAGCAGTGATGACAGCACAGTGATAAAAAACACTGATCAGGCATGCAGTCAGGAATACATATCCATACTTGAAGTAGAAAAAGCCATCAAAGCCTTGAAATGTGGAAAGGCAGCAGGAGTAGATGATATTCGACCAGAAATGCTGAAGTATGGTGGTATGAGAGTCTTACAGTGGCTGCACTGCATAGTTCAGAAAGCCTGGACAGAGGGACGAATTCCCGATGATTGGAGTAGAGCTCTCATAGTACCCATATATAAAAAGGGAAATAAAACTGAATGTGAGAATTACAGAGGTATTTCCCTACTGAGTGCTCCTGGCAAGATCTATGCAAGTATACTTGAGAAACGGTTGAGAAGAATTGTGGAAGAAAAGCTTGGTGAAGAACAAGCTGGATTCAGGCCAAATAGAGGCTGTCAGGATCAGATCTTCACTTTACGACAAATAGTTGAGAAAGCATGGGAATATAACAAAGATCTGTATTTAAGTTTTGTCGATTTGGAAAAGGCATATGACAAGGTGCCAAGAGAGAAGCTATTCAATACGCTGCAGTTATATGGTGTCAATGGGGCATTATATCAAGCAATACTTAGTCTTTATTTGAGTTGTGAGTCAGCAGTTAGAATTGAATGAAGTACAGGAAGATGGTTTGATGTTAAATCTGGTGTGAGACAAGGATGTACATTATCCCCTCTGTTATTCATTATCTATATGGATCACATTATGAAGGAATGTGGTAATAAACCTGATATCAAAATTGGAGATGTTAATGTCAGCTCTTTCCTTTATGCGGATGATGTTATACTTCTAAATAAATCTGCTACAAGTCTGCAAGATTCTCTGACTAAATTGAATAGCTGTTGTAATAGATATGGTATGAAGGTCAGCAATAAAAAAACAAAGACAATGAAAATAGGCAGAATCATTGAAAATGTCAACTGTTTTGTGAATGGAGAACCTGTGGAAGAAGTAAAACATTTCAGCTACTTAGGCACAATTTTTACTGAAGATGGTAAACTAAATATAGAAATAGACAACAGAATCAGCAAAGCTGGTATCGTGGGAAGTCAATTGAATAAATTCATATGGAATAAGAGAGAAATTAGTCGGAACACTAAATTAGCTGTATACAAGACTGTGTTCAAACCAATTTTAACTTATGGATCTGAGAGCTGGGTCAGAAGTAAAACACTTGACCAAAGACTAGAGACCGCAGATATGAGAGTCCTGAGAAAGATTAGAGGCGTGAACAGATGGCATCAATGGCAATATCATATTAAAAATGAGGATATTAGGAAAGAACTTGACATTGTCAGCATCCAGGAATGCGTTAGCAGAGCTGATCTCAGATGGTATGGTCACTTAAATAGAATGGGAGAGGAAAGATTAGCAAAACAAGTGTTCTCTGCCAGGTTGGCAGGAAAACGACCCAGAGGAAGACCAAGATATAGGTGGATTGATACGGTACAAAGTGCCTTAGACGATAGAAATATAAGATCTGATAATGTTGGAGTCTTGACAAGTAACAGACTGATTTGGAGGAAAATTGTAGATAGGAAGTTAGTAATGATGTAATTTTTTCATGTAGTACTGTCATATCCTGTACACCCCTTGAGGGTATATGGCAGGAATTTGATGATGATGATGAAGAGTACTTGAGAATACTCAAACTCAGCAAGGAAGCCCTTAACTGCTCAAGATGCTCAAGCTTAGTAGTGAAAAGGTTACAGAGGCTAGTTTCTGCAACATAATGATTTGTTGCAGATTTGATTTCCTACACTGTGCAACTCTTGGTGATGAAGAAGGGAGAAAACATGTTATTTGAATAAAGAACAAAAGAAAGGGTCTATATCTGTATACTTGATATGTGCTTTTAAAACTATCATTCTATTCCCAGCAATCTACTTGTCTTGAAAAAATAATTTAAGTAGCATAGATTTACATAAAATTATCAAAGTTCTCAAGAGTTTTAAGAAGCTCGGTTCAATACAATCCCCCCCCCCCTCATAAAGGCTAATTTTAAATCAAGCTGTTCATTTCAGAAGCACAGGTTTAACAGAGGAAGGTAAGAGTATGAATTAATTACAGCTGATATGGGAAAGGAGACAGTGTATGCAGAGCATGTTATTGCAACACAAGATGCTCAAGATTTCTTCAATTTCTGTATGGCTAGAAATTGAAGAAATGCATGTAAAAAGTTCCTGTATTTTGTTTTTCTTACATACCTCTTCCTGCATCTTTCCAATTTCCCAACATTTCTCAACAGAGTTAATCTCATTGTATCTGCTTTAAGTTGATAAGCATATCATAGTTTCACTTGAAATTACAGTGGTTTAATTTTTATTTTGCATGTTGTGTCATGCCTACAAATTGTAAAAGAATTGGTAAGGTAGCTCCCATGATGTGGCAGGCAACCCGCTTTCCAACAAACAGGCTGTGAGTTTGAATCCCATTTTGGGCATGGATGTTTGTGACTGTCTTGCTAATTTTATGTGGGAAAGTTATCTATGACTCTACCATTTCTTCCAGCAGTCATCTCTCTTAAAACCCTACGAGATATGGAAGTGGCCATGTGGCATTCAATAAGAGATGTCGAAAAGTAAGAGCATTATTTTTAGTTCAAACAGTTACATTGTATTCTTTTATTCTTCTTCATTAACTTATACTGAATGGATTTAGTGGAAAACATATTAATCTGTTTTCCGCCAGTATGGATGCCATTTCCTCTATCACAGTCACAATTAAATTTTAATCACATTAACTGTTATGGAAATTTGGTCTTCACTATCAGTAGTCACTTTTTGATTATCCACTGATGAGCAGCCCTAGTATATATTAGAATAACAAATGCCTCTTTGCAAATTGCACGGTTAAAAGTACATCGTCATGGTTATCTTCTTGGGACTTTAAATGTGGCCACTGGACTTACAAATGAAACCAAAGTCAGTGTTAAAACATGCGGAAAAATTATCCATAACTGGAATCATTGGAAATACTAGAGAGGAAATGCTATCTGCATTGAAAATTGTCATAATTTTAATAAAAACACATCTGCCACCACTCTTGTTTTTTTATTAAAATTATGACAATTTTCAATGCAGATAGCATTCTCTATTACAATCAATAAGTCACAAGGACAGAATATACTGAATGAAACCTGAAACTATATGTAACAGCAACAGCTCTATATGGTTGGTGCTATCCCACTCTTGGAAATGTGAAAGCAACTGTGCAGATAGAAGCAGAAATCAAACCAAGTGTCTTAAGAAAGCTTACTGCAAGAAACGTATAGCTAACTCCCATCAGGGCAAATTCAGTGATAAAAGGAATAGTTTGTTACAGTGGAAGGTTCGTAGTGACTTTTAGCATAAATGAGATTAACTAGCTCTTTCTTTGATAGTTTTTTATGACGAGTTTCCTTGTCATAACTAATCACAAATTCTGAATTTAATATAGCTAAAGAAAAAAAAAATTGCTACTACTTTTGTAATGCATTAAAAAAATTTAATGTATTTGTGCTACATCACAAATTAATATTAAATAATTATAGTTATCACACATTATTTGAATTAGTAGAGGGCAAAGAAATAGTTTCACAGAATGGAAGATTTCCTATAGTAAATTTCCTTTAGAACAGCACTGATACTATGGAGCTTTATCTGGGACTTTCTTGTTTGTCACAATGACAGATAACAGTAATATTTAATAAATCAGTTCTTGAAACTTTACCTGAAATGTCTGTGTATCTGAAGCAGCAATGAAATAGCCTGAAGATTTTCTTAGGGATTTCAAATCAAACACAAATCCAGATTCCAGATCTGTGATTGTACACTGGTTTCTTCTCTCCAAAATTTCTAAAGGACAAGCAGCTCGTGTTGACCAAAGAAAAGAATACCTACAATTTCCATCTTGTCCTAAAAATTTAATTCCTTCTGCCTGTTTAAAAAAAAAAATATATATATATATATATATATTTATACACACACACACATATATATAATAACAATATAATTCATCCCAAGCTATTATTCAAACTAGTGATAAAACATGGCAATTGGATTTTGAAAAAATCCATTTATAATTATTATAAATGTTAGTCTGGTTGGGTGAATAGAGTCTTTGCTTTTTAACAAACAGGCTGTGGGGGGTTTGAATCTTACTGTATGGCAATGTGTATAGATGTTACAAAAACGTTTAATTTTCTTGACCAAAAAAGCTCTGAAAAAACTTTTATTGGGATTATATTGATCAAGTGCATATAATAAACAACTAAGTTATACCAACTAGTTTCAACAACTAAGTCTGTTGGCATATTCAGGGTACATAACTGATGTACAGCACTAAAAAGTAAAAAACTGTTACAAACTATAATCAACCGATTCCAATTATATTAAACAAAGAACAGAGAGCGTACAATACATTCATAGAGCATGGATGATATCACTTGTTGTTATTTAGGAACGTTCTATAGTTGGCACTATAATTCAGTTCTGGCGAATTGAAGGATCTGATAAGGGTCTTCCAGATCACGGGCAAGATTAGTCCTTGGTTCCTGTTAAACCCACAGAAACGATTAGACAATTCTTAAGATCTCCAAAAGATAGCCATCCTTTCTCCAAATATGCTGGAGTTTATAACATACCATGCTCGTGCGGCTTGAATTACATCTGCCAAAGTTCAAGGAGCCTTGAAATTAGGCAAAAAGAACACATAGGTGACATCAATAATAACAGAGAAGAAAAATCGAGGTTAGCTTTTCATTTCTCAAGAATGAACCATACCATAGAGTGGGATATAAGCACAATTCCTTACATGGAGGAGGACTCCCACTCCCGAATTTTTAAGGAGGCCACAACAGTTGCCCGCCGTATACAAAACCTTAACAGGAACCAAGGACTAATCTTGCCTGTGATCTGAAAGACCCTTATCAGATCCTTCAACTTGCCAGAACTGAATTATAGTGCCAACTATAGAACGTTCCTAAATAACAACAAGTGATATCATCCACGCTCTATGAATGTATTGTATGCTCTCTGTTCTTTGTTTAATATAATTGGAATCGGTTGATTATAGTTTGTAACAGTTTTTTACTTTTTAGTGCCACATCAGTTATGTACCCTGAAGATGCCAACAGACTTAGTTGGTGAAACTATAGTTCGCCCACCGATTTGAGGTCCCTCGAAACTACTGCGCATGTCAGAAAAAGGAGAGTCCATTCTGATAATAGGGTAATCGGTCTGTCTTCTGGGAGGTAATAATAAACAAACTGAGTTTGTTTATTATTACAGGTCGGAAAATTTAGCTTTTCTTTTACGAACATTGTTGTTTTTAAAGTGTAACTATTTTGCTTGTATAACAGTTGGAAAAATGTACATAGAGTGTTAATACGTGCAAATACTGCATTCTACATAAAACAATGTCACTTCGCTCCATGATAAGTTTCCTTTTATTCTGGGACTTTTTAAAACAAAATCCGATTTCATGAAGTATTTTCCTTAAAGTTTCTCTTTTCCAAGGAAAATTAATTTTTTCTTTAAGCACAGGAATCAATTTCGGAACAGTTGACACTCTTTTCTCGACCACGTAAAATTCGTGAATAGCTCTTCTTATAACGTCTACATCAAAATCATTCAAAGCTACGGTTTCGATGGTTTTACTCTGGCGCTTTTTTTTTTTTTTTTTTTTTTTAGGAGATTTAAATTTTGGCTTACCTTCACCTTTTGATTCCCTACGAATTCTTTTAACAGTCGACCCCGATACGCCCGCAATTGCACTTGCACGTTTTATGACTTGAGAAAGGGGAACAAGAAGACGGCCTTCTGACGATTCTTTTTCGCAGAATGTCAGCACATTATTCAATATTCTTTTGCAAGAGCTACTGAAACGTGTAACAATAGAACTTGTTGACTGTACTGGATCTGTACTGTACTGGACTGTACTGGATCCATCATACAAATTAATAATAAAAAAATAATGCAAAAAGAGAACAACAAAAATCAAGCTAGTACTAGTACAGTGACAGACAAGAAAGCACGTGATTTCGCATGTTGGCGACCAATTCGTACATCCTTCGTTTCTTTCTCCCCTTCAGCATGAATCGACTATTCTTGGCACAAATCCAACAAGGAATCTAGAAATGGTGGGTGAACTATAGTTGGTATAACTTAGTTGTTTATTATATGCACTTGATCAATATAATCCCAATAAAAGTTTTTCCATTTGTATAGAGTTAAAGTGACAGACTATTTTCATAATTCAGTATAACACCAAGTAATTACACCATGAAAACACTGAAAATGAGACAAAAGTTTTGAAAGCAAGTGGAGAACCAGTCATTACAAAGTAAAATTAAAATTACTTAGAATAAGTAATATAAGTTCAAGCAGATGATAGTTATTGAAATTTTATTCACTTGGTTATAGATAAATTAAAGATGATTATTATTATTATTATTATTATTACTTGAAACCTCCAGAGAGTCCCAGACTCATCGAGAGAGGGCACCTACTCTACAACTCTCCGTCTCCTCCACTCAATCCACAAACTACAGCGAACCACATCATCTACACTAATACCATCTACTGTCCACCACCACCACCACCACCACCACTAGTATTTTTCACAGACAATCACAAACATCCATCCACATGGCAGGATTCAAACCCGCAGCCTTTTGGCTGGAGAGCAGATAAGCTAACCACTCAGCCAACTAGGCCAGCTAAGATATATTCTTGTTTAATCTTTTATCCAATATTCATGACTAAGCTAGCTGTCTAGAGAAGCTAATGACATATTAATGGCCTTAGTACCCATAATGCAAAGCACACATCCTTTCGGATGTGTATAATGCTATGCATTGTGGGAAGGACCACTTACTAGACTAGTTTTGACTAGACTAGTTTTGACCTTTGAGGTCTCATTAGTGCCTTTCCCATAATGCACAGCATTACAGGAAGGGACACTGATGAGTACACTCTCAAAAGTGCATAGTACAGTGTGTATGTGTGTTGGGGCCAAATCCAAAATCCGGTCAGTTCACAAAATGACCAAAACAATTAGCCAAAGTCTGAAAATAAGAAGCATGTCACATCTATTTTTATCATTTTGGACCCTGGCCAGCCAATTCTAGTAATGGACAGAGACTGTTAGCCAAAGTGAGAATTCGTTGACCTCTTTTTATATGAAACTATACCTGTACTTATTACAATATGACAATTTTGATGAATACTTTTTTAAATGAAACTATATTTGTTTACAACTTTTCAAATAAATTCTACAGTTTTCTTGTCCACCACTAACTAACTGGATGTCGATGCTTCTCATGGATCTTTCTCTGCACACTAACTCCAGTTTTATAAACTTCTCATGATGAGAGAAAATTTACTTCTCTCAGAAAATAAAACAAACATTTTTGAAGCATGCCATGCTCTGTCACTAGCTTGTAAAAACCATCTTCGACTCTCATAACCAACCATACTTCTTGGATCACTGTGGCCTCTGTTAACATCAGGTATGCAGACTGAACAATGTCGACTGGTGGCCACTTGACATCAGATTTTTTAAAAATTTTTATAACTTGAATTTGAAAAACAGTGTGAGCTAATCATGTGGAAAGGCACATGTGTTCGTCACACATGTTGAATTGGATTTTAACAGAATTGATGCGAACATGGATGATAAGAAAATAACTATTTATTAACTTAAAAGCTAATATTTTGCTGATATTATATCCAGCATCTTCAGAGCACACAAACAAAGTTTGTTACAACAGCAAGACAACCACAATCACAGCTTGCAACACAAGACTAAAGTCCTAATTAGGCGCCATCTAAGTTTTTTTTTAAAAAAAAAGACATAGTCCAGAGTTTTGAAAAATAGTAGTCCAAAGTTTTGAAAAATAGTAGTCCAAAGTTTTGAAAAAAAAATAAATAAATAATTAATTTGGTCTTAGGATGACTGTCTCCTAAATCTTTGGTAGATTTATACAGCCATACTTGTTGAGGTTTGGAGTATGTTTTAAGGCTTCTGTTGATTCCAGGAAAAACCTCTCTGACTTGTAGAAGCTTCTGTGCAGTACTTTTGTTTTTTTCCAATTGACTCGTGTGCAAGGGTATCCAATGCATGGTCTGCCAGACCCGACTTGCCATAGCGAAAGTGCGGGATATATTTTTTGTGTTCACTGAGGCGGATGTCCACAGTTCTTCCTGTTTGTCCGTAGTAAGCTCGATGACATGAACAGGGCACTTCATAGACTCCTGGATGTGATAAAGGAGTGAATCTGTCCTTAGGTGAACAGACGAGAGTTGCCAATTTCACAGAAGGTTTAAATATGGTGCACAGTTGGTGTTTGTTAAGCACCCTAGATATCTTTTCAGATGTGCCTTTAATGTATGGGATGGTGATAGTTTTGTTGTAGTTTTCTGTGGTAGATAGTGTGTGGGGGGGGGGGGGGATTTTGGGGTAGCATTTAGTATTTTATCTATCTTATAGGGGTTATAGCCATTGGTCAGGAAGGTGCGATGCAGGTGAGAAAGTTCAGCAGTGAGAGCAACATCATTGGAACAAATTGCTCTAGCTCTACGGGTTAGTGTTTTTTAAGATACCATATTGTTGAGACGGGTGATGGTGTGATTGTTTGTATAAATATCTTCCTGTATGTGTGGGTTTTCTATAAACCAAGAATAATAAGGAACCTTCTGGAAGACGTGTGATCGGTGTGTCCAGGAAGGGCAGGCAGTCATTGGCTTCTAGTTCCATTGTAAAGTGGATTTTAGGGTGCTGGCTATTTAGATGCACTAAAAATGTATTTAATGTGTCTGGGCCATGTGGCCAAATAGCAAACATATCATCAACATAGCGTAGCCAGAGACTGGGTTTGAGAGAGGCTGTGTTGATAGCTAACTTTTCCAGATGTTCTATGTAGAAGTTGGCTAAGGGGGGTAGAAAAGGGGAGGGTATATCCCCCCTTTCTACCCCCTTAATGGTAGATTCGTAAATAATGAGGTGATATCAAAACTCACCATTAAGTCTGAACTACTTAAGGTGTGGTTTTCTAAAATACTTTTTAGGTGGGTAGAATTTTTAACAAAAGAGGGAGAATTGTTTGTGCAAGTGGCTAGTAGTTTGGCTAAATGTTTAGCTAGATATGTTGGACTGTTTATGTTGGACTGTTTATACTATCTACAATAGGGCATAAAGGTGTACCTTGTTTGTGAATTTTTGGAGCTCCATATATCCTGGGTGTTTTAACGTGAAAGGGTTTGAGTTTGTCAACTATTTGTTTTGGCCAGGAAGTGACTTTGTTTAATAACTTGCACACCTTATTCTTTTGTGCATTTTTTTTTTTAAAACTTAGATGGCGCCTAATTAGGACTTGAGTCTTGCGTCGCATGCTGCAATTACTTATACTAGTCCCATTGTTACAACAGATTGTGGCTGTCTCGCTGTTGTAACAAACTTTGTTTGTGTGCTCCGAAGATGCTGGATATAATACCAGCGAAATATTAGCTTTTAAGTTGATAAGTAGTTATTTTCTTATCAATATGTTCACATCAATACTGTTAAAATCCAATTCAACAAGTGTGAGCTAATGTTCCTTTACTATGAATTATTTCTTTGTTTTTAAAGACAATGCATATTTCAGAGTTTGGCTAGGTGTGATTGGCCAAATCCCGAACTGGCCAGACAAGCCTGAAGAAACATTAACTGGGACCACTAAGGGCAGGGATGTGCAATATACAGCTTATCCCTGTCAAGTCAACTCCATCTTCCTGTGGTGTAGCCTGTTTCCACAAAAGAGACTTTGGCATTTGTGGTGAGCATTCCCACTACAAAAGGATATCTTCCTAATTGGAGGAAATGCCAACTAGAACACACTAGGTGGTAAATGACATTCATCATCTGATGAAATGCTACCACCACCACCCTGCTTATTCCTGAAGTGGCGAATGCTACATTTGGCCTTCAGAGCAGTGGTTCTGGCTTCCACCCACTCCCTTCTCCATGCAATGCAAGTGATACCCTTCAAGGACATAACATACTTGAAAATGAAAAAAGAAACAGACAAAAAATGATGGCAACACTGTGAACATAATAAATCTCCTTCAACAGAGATTTATTATGTTCTAAACAATTTATTATAAATGGAGGTTTGTTTTGAATTTTTTTACAACCAGTTAATGCAAACAATTCAAAACAAACACAATATTCCAAACTTATCAGGATCCCTACCAAAAAAAAAAAAATCATTTCCACATCTACTTCACAAACATTCACAGCATAAACAACATTCATCAGCACTTACAAATTACAGCGACATCAACCGCAATTCATCTTCAATGTTCAAATTATACCCTTCATGATTCATTTTGCCACAAAGGCGCAATGTTAAAAAGGTGCCTTTGTACATTCTAATATTGCTTGCTAGAAAATGCCAAATTTAGAATTCCCTGCTCTCAACCTCCTCTGTTTGAACATTTCCATGCCCCACTTGGTAACATTCATTTGCTGCATTTATCGGTCCCTAAACTATGAAAACCACAAAGACCTCTTCACCTTCCTCTCAATGAAATTCAACCATCTACAATCCAGCTACTCAAAATGTGAAGTCACTATCCTAGATGCAGTGGCATAGCTAGAGCTTTTTGCTGCCAGGGGAGATCCCCTGAGTTTGCTGCCCCGTCAATACACGTCAAAAATTCTACAAAAAGTCAAAACAACACATGGGGAAATAAATTAAAACACTATGTTTATTTTGAAGTAAAACTTTAATTCCAACATTCTAAAATGTTATTTTTCTTGCTTTTCTGTTAGCAAAATCGATGACATTTAGAAGTCTATTTCATCACTCAGTTGCTGTTCTGTAGACAGTATGGCAAGATTTCTTAAACATAAGGTACTCACTGTAGTTCTTAGGAAATTATTAATCAATTTTACTTTAGAAAAACTCCTCTCACAACTAACAACACTTACAGTAATTGTGAGGAAAATTTGTAGTAGTATTGCAATATTTGGAACTGAGTTCTCGAGACTGTATTTTAGAATAAATTGCAAAAGTTCAAGAGGATCATCCGTCCACATCTCTATTTCTTCTTGCATAGCAGCAACAGAAATAAAGCTTTGAAGTCTTTTTCTCTCAACGAGGAACTCTTCTTTATTAATGTCATCAAGATCATAATTCAGTTGACATTCATATTTATCATTCAAAAGATTCGATGGAGTAAGGAAGGCATATTTTTCAGCAAGAACATGAAGCTGTTGAAATGATGGGGATGATTTCTTAGATCACTCTGTCCAGTGAAAACAACATTTCTCTCTGCAACTCAACTTTGTATGACAATTCAGCATCTCGTGATTCTTCACCTGCCATCAGTTTCTTCTTTCTACATTGATGATCCATGACTATCCCAAGATCATCACCCCCCCCCCACAAAAAAAAATTCTATAAACTTGTTCTGAATAGTAGGCAAAATTTAGCAAACTTTTTTCCCAGCTTGATTCTTAGAATATGTTCACATAGCACTGAATCGTATTTCGCTAACAAATGAACTAATTCTAAAAAATTTCCTCTATTTCCCATTAATTCAGGTTCATCATCAGTCTCATAATGATTTCCTCTTCAGTGACCCCATAAAGCCAAATTTTGTGTAGCTAGGAATCTAATGATATCCAGCAATCTTGAAAATATCTCCTTCCACTTCTCTTCATTTTCAACTTGTTCCTTTTTATCGATTGTTGCTCCACATCGGATTCTAATTTCCAACTCCTTCCATTGCTTGAAAGATCGAACATGGGCCACACTAGATTCATGGTCAAATATATTTGAAAAAACCATTCACGTGCAAGTTTTCTGTTTTGTTCTTTGATTGACGCACTCTCACAAATCACTTCACCAAAATCAGAATCTAGATGTTGAACCACAGATGCATCAATAAGATCTGTGTGTCATTGTTAATCCTACTTGACCAAAGACCAGTATCTTTTAAGTCAACAGTTGGAATTTTTTTCTTCGTTACACTGCTTATCGCTTGTTGAAGTTGAAGAATCACTTGACTTTGACGATGGTTTGAATTCAGAAATTGTTTCAGCAATAGTAGTAGTAGCTTTGCAACTGAGGTATTTCAGTAGTGCACCTTCATTCTTTTTTAATTCTTCCTCCCTAGCCTTCTTCTTTTTTCTAAAGGCTGCACCACTTTCTTTTATTCGCTTCATCTTAAGTAAGACTGAAAGAATAATAAGAAAAAGAAAGTTGAAAGTTTATTTTTCACTTGGTCAGACTATAATAAATTTAGTTTAATCCTTTATCCAAGTGTGTGCAAACAAAGTTTGCACCTGAAAGTATCTTCAGGACTGGGGTAAAGTGGTACAACACCGGGCAACTCCTTGCAAAGGTGGAGCAAGCTACCAACACTCCTATCTCAGTATCTCCCATAATGCAAAACACATCTCCTTGCGGATATGTATAATGTTATGTATTAAGGGAAGAGCCACTACTACCCAGACTAGTTTCGACCTTTATTGAGGTCTCTTCAGTGGGAGCCAGGCCCAAGTGGAGATACCAAGGCAGAAGCATTAGCAAGGTCATCTCCTCCTATAGGAGCTGCCAAATGGTGTGCCACCTTTTTATTAAATTACTCTGGATTTAGAGAAAGATGTTGAAAGTTTATTTTTCATTTCGTCAGACTATAATAAATTTAGTTTAATCCTTTATCCAAGTGTGTGCAAACAAAATTTATTAAAGAAAAAGAAAGATATTCATAACTAATAAATAAATAAATAAGGAATAACAGGCATAAACAAATCCCTTTTAAAATGTTAGTTTGTGTAGTCTGCATGCCTAAAAAACCTAAAAATCACAAAGATATTGCACGTACTTAACGAGATCAAATTATAGCAATTTGAGGCTTAGTCACCATCACCACTCATCAGACTAGTGGGCGTTTTTGCCACAGCTCCCTGATCGCCATAAATAAGCAGTATGAAATATTTGTTTAAATCTAGACTCAACATACATAAACAATACAATAAATATTTTTTCAATGGTTTCAATAATGACCCAATGGATATAAATGTGTAACAGATTAAAAAAAAAAAAAGCTAATGATGAATCAGGCATTTTAACATTTTTTAGGGTAAAAACGGAATCATGCTTGTTAATTTTTATACAGTGCATAAACACATCGAAAGGGTTAAGCAAAAACCCTAATATAATAGGGGTCCACAGAAATATTATTACCGGGACACTAAAATCCTGTCAATGGCCTTAGTTATACACAAAATTAGAAGGGAAAAAAAATACGTTTTCGCAAATGTGTACTGACTGCAGTGCCACTGCTGAGGCGCAGCCGCCCTGGTATAAGCAATAAACCGATAAAGCAATTGCTGTGCATGCGCTTTATTGTTTTATTTTTAAGAATTTGAATTAGAATATGATAGGAAAATGTAATGGTTTTGTTATATTTATGTTTTATTTATTTTAGTTTTAAGTATAGTTGTTAAAAACTAATTATTAAGTAATAAAAATTATTAAGTTAACATAAAGAATCGTCAAAAAATAAAATTGTGTCTCACGTGAAAATCCCCCAAAAAAGTGCTGCCCAGGACAGACTGCCTTCTAGCTACGCCACTGCCTAGGTGACTTGAATGTCCACAACTCGAACTTGCTCTCTTTCTCCAATGCTAAAGTTCAAGCTGGACATGATGTGGAAGTCTTTGCTATAAGCAACGATCTAACACAAATCGTGCAGCTACATACTCAAATTCCAGATAATTCCCTCCACTCTCCCAATACCCTTCATCTTTTTTAAACCAATTCTCCTTCTAGGCACACTGTAGGAGTTACCGCTCCTCTCAGCAACTCAGGCCATAATCTAGTGCAAGTTTCCAGTCTCATAGAATGCCCTCCTCTGACTACACCTAACCTCATGTTCTCTGGCACTACAAAGTGAGATGATTTCTGGAACTACTACTACTACTCTTCTTTCCTATAGCATGACTATTGCTTCCCCCTCTTCTGATCCAGAAACTTGAACTGAGTGAGTCACAGAAATCAACCTCAGTGGCATAAAGGCATTCATCCCTCATTCCATCCAAAATTCCCATCCATTTTCCAAGCCTTGGTTCAACAACAGAAGATGTATGAAAGCAGTCAAAGAAAAAAAACTTACCACAGGTGGCTTGCATCAAGACCCTCAAGTTTCATACTCAGCCTATGCAAAAGCAAGCAATAAATGTAAATCAACTATCAGCAAATCCAATTTCATAAAAGCCACTAACAAAAAACTCATATCTTGTCCAAATGGTAGCCATGTCCTCTGGTCCCTTGCAAAAGCCATTGGATGCAACTTCTGCTCACCTTTTTCCCATCTAGATAGCACCACTGTTACAGCACTCAAAGAAAAAGCTGACCTACTAGCATCACTCTTTTCCTCTAACTCCTGCATAGACAACAAAGAGAAATCACTTCATTCCATACCAGCAACTGAGTATCATATGCCTCTTGTAGAAATAGGAATAAAAATATTAAACAACTTGAACACTACAAAATCGTCTGGTCCCGATGCATCTCTTCTACTGTACTCAAATGTGCTCCAGAGACAACATCTGTCATCTTCTGTACTCAGCTAGCACCTATTTCATCTCATGGAAATTAACATATATCCAACCCATTCCAAAAAAAGTAGACAAAAGCTTACCGTCCAACTACTCACCAATTGCCATCACTGCAATCCTCTCCAAAATAAGAGAGAAAGTTATCAGGTGGTCAACTTCTTCACTACCTAGCTCACTTAATAAGAAACCACCAGCATGAATTCTGCCAATCCAGATCAACAGCTGATATCTTAACCTCATCACTCACCACTGGACATGTGCCATGGAAAGGTTCGGAGAAACGTGTGCTGTTGAACTTCACATTTCCAAGGCTTTCAATCATGTTTGCCATAAAGTCCTGCTTTGCAAACTGCCTTCCTTAAGTCTATCTGCCAACCCTCTGTAATTGGACAGCAAGCTTTCTCTCTGGTCGTTCAGTGCGTGTCATGGTAGATCAGCACCCTCTCTTCAAACTTTGCCACCAATGCAGGAGTACCTCAGGGCTCTGTTCTATCAAAACTATGGATAGGATTTATAGTAACTGAGAGTAGGTCATATATGTATAAGAGAAAGAGAATAGCTTTGCCGATGAAAGCACTCTCCACTCATCCTACTCCTTTGACAAACCGTGTTGTTTCATATTGCACTATCACAACATTATTAATCTCCTCAAGTTATCTCTTCATTCTGTGTACCATCCACCATAAATAAATAAGGAAAACATTTCATGAGACCAACTGCAGAAGGGATTGGCTCCCCTACTTAAAATATCTGACCTAATTATTAAAAGCTTTAAGAAGTTCTACTAACTCCTACAATAAGAATTCTGAACCTTTTTATCCATAATTAAAAACATAGATCTGTAAATAAATGAAATCATGGCCAGTTTTGATATCACTTCCCTCTCCTAATTTACCAAGCCATAGCTCTTTTAGAAGGTAAATTGTCTAGAAAAGCTATGATACTCTTGATTCATTGCATAGATTCAGATTACTTCCTATTCATAAAAAATCATTATGAACAGAACTTTGACTTAGTCACAGGCAACCCTCTGTTACCTGTACTGGCAAATATATAGTTGGAAGCCTTCAAAGAAAAAGCCATAAATACTTTTTCTTCAAAACCATGAATATCTCTCTTCTCTGTGGAAGAGATATGTTGATGATGTTTTCTTGATTTGGATCCATGGTCCTCAAGGGTTATTGAATCTTCTCAACAAACAATGCACACGAATAAAATTTCTTGTGGAGCTAGAACAGTTCCTTTCCTTTTCTGGATGTGAAATGAACTCATTTTTCAGAAAAACTGAATATCTCTATTTACAGAAAACCTATACATACTAACAAATATCTTCATGCTCAGTCTCATCATTACCCACCCAGCCTAGTATTATTTCTACTTGGGGAACCCATGTGCGAACAGTGATCAGCAAAATTTGATGATCATCAAAAAATTAAAACGGCTTTAATGATTTTTCAAAGGAATAGTTATTGTAAACAGACTATTTCTACTCTCCGGTTTAATGCAATTGCATGTCATGTCAAAGATAATAATGATGTGAAAAGTTTTATTTCTGTTCCGTATATCAGCTCCATTTCAATAAAGTTAGCAAAAATTCTCAAGAAATCTAAGATCTGTATTCATTCACTCCCCTAACCAAGTTTTGATGCAGGCTTCACCTGGCAAAACCAAAACAGAACTTAAAGTATTCAGGTGTATACACTTTAGTGGCTGCAATTCTCTATATATCAGGTAAACACCAAATCAACTGAGCTCTGTATAGAAGAGCATATTAGATATATCAACTTGGGTATAACTAGGGCCTTGGCTCTATCCATTCATGTTCTTAATTCTGCTGATCCCGGTGACAACCAATCCACTACACGCCAAGTGAATTGGGACAGATTGGAAATCATATATAAATGTTATGATGCACTTAAATTTAAGGAAAATTTAAGGATCAACAGCAATTGTTCTCAACTCTGTCTGCCTTAATGTGAATCTCTGCTACAATCTGTGTGATTGTTGAGAGTTTATTTTTTACTTGGTTAGACTATAATAAGTTTAGTTTAATCCTTTATCCAAGTGTGAGCAAACAAAGTTTGCACCTGAAAGTATCTTCAGGACTGAGCTTACTTTCAGGTGCAAACTTTGTTTGCTCACACTTGGATAAAGGATTAAACTAAACTTATTATAGTCTAACCAAGTGAAAAATAAACTCTCAACATCTTTCTCTGAATCCAGAGTAATTTAGTAATAAGGTTGTACACCTTTTGGCAACTCCTATAGGTGGGGATAACCTTTCATTGCGTCTACCTTGGTGTCTCCAGTACTGGGTCTGGTTCCCACTGACAAGACCTCAATCAAGGTTTGAAACCTGTCTGGGTAGTGGCCCTTGCCTTAATGCATAGCATTACACATACCCGCAAGGAGATGTGCTTTGCATTATGGGAGATACTGAGATAGGAGTGATGATAGCTTTCTCCACCTTTGCCACGAATTGCCTTGGTGTTGCACCACCTTAGTCCTGAAGATACTTTCAGGTGCAAACTTTGTTTGCTCACACTTGGATAAAGGATTAAACTAAACTTATCATAACCTGTGTGATTGTTACTATTCAGCAATGCCATACACAATACCACAACTTCATTCACAAACACAGCAACTGCAATTACATCACAAATTCCTTCCAATGTTAGCAATCTATTTTTCATTATTACTATTACAGTTGTATCCCAAGTTTTTATGTGTTTCTGATTTTTTCATTTCTATATTAAGCATCAGGTAAAGTCTTCTAGCAAGATGAAATTAGTAGTGCCTTTTCAGTAATAAATAGTACTTTTTTTATTATTATTATTATTATCATCTCTCAGCTTTAGAGTCATGTAAGTTTTTAAAAAGCACATGGCAGCCATGAAATCCTGTTTCAAATGTTTCATATATATGTGCATGTATATGCATGCATGCAGGTACGCACACACATTTAAAAAAAAAAATCATCTTCCAATTAATGTGTCAGCCTCAATGGCCTATCATAATCATCACAAAACTTGGCTTCATACAAACTTCATTCCTCTTATGATTGCATGGTTTTTATGTTTTGCAGAATGAAAAACTGGGTTTCTAAGAGGAAATTCTGCTATCAGCATAACAGATCATTTAACTCATCTTCACTTGAAAAATTACAAAATCACAGAATTACAAAGTATATTATACATGACAAGAAATTATATTCTTGTTTTGATCCTTTACTCAAACATAAGCAGCAAACAAATTGCATGTGAAGTAATGTGTCATAATATGTTTGCCTTGGTATCACATAATGCAAACACATTATGGGAAAGTCATTATACAGACAAGTTTTCACTTTGGTATCTCCTTGGGTATAGCTCCGACTTTCTTGAGTCTTACCACACTGGTAAGACTCAAGAAAGGTCAAAAAGAATTACATCAAGCATATGCTTTCTTGTCATGTATAGTATATTCTTATGAAGTTCTTTATCTCCTAAATGGGGTTTAAACAAGGTTTCCAATCAAAGTGATCATAGTTACTAAATCAATCCAATATAGAGGTTCTTTAAATTTCAAGTTGTTGTTTTTTTTTTTTAAATTTTAAACCAGCAAAATAAGTATTGTGAAATATTCATAGTACTAACACCAATTTCCAGATATGTACCCACAAATGATGTATAGAATAGTATGATAGTCTTACATGATTAAGTTTACAATGCTAATCTTCTGTCAACAATTTTCCTTCAAACTAGTCTATCACTTGTCAGCACTCCAATATTGTCCATCCTATATTTTTGTCTTCTAAGGCACATCTGACTCCATCAATCTACCTAGATCTTGGACTTCCTCTGAGACTTTTCCTACCATCTTGGAAATTGAACATGATTTGCTAACCTGTCCTCTTCCATTCTGTTTAACTGAATATACAATTGTGGATCATCTATGTTCAACACATTTTTTAATGCTAAAAACATCAAATTTCTTCATTTTTAATGATTCTTAAACAGATGTCATCTTAATTCCTCCAATTTTTCTCAAACCTCTCATATTTATAGCCTAGTCTTTATTTCTAACCCAACTCTTAGATAGTGTTTTGAGTGATTTCACTCTCATTCTATACAAATATACAATTGATCCTTGAATAACATCCCCCCCCCAACGCAGTCGAAAATCTGCATATAACTTTTGACTCCCTAAGAAATTAACTACTAATAGCCTACTATTGACCGAAAGGCCCTACCGATAACAAACAGTCGATTAAGACATATTTTTATGTTATATATATTACTTATTCTTACAATAAAATAAGCTAGGCAAAAGAAAATGTTGAGAAAATCATAAGGAAGAGAAAATACATTTACAGTACTGTACTGCATTCATTGATACCGTAAGTTAAGTCATCTGTTTACAAGACGAATCGTCTGTCTGTCAGTACCTACATCAATATCGTCTTGTATGATACAAAACACTGCAATGTTACACGTATTACTAACACTAGACATCAAAAATTAAAAGACACTGTAAAAAAGAAATTCATATTAATTTACAGGTATAACGATTCAAGCACTGATAATGAAGAAGCAACAGTATGACTGCTTTATGGTAGCCTAGTGTAATCGATATGATTGCTTTATGGTAGCTTAGTGTAATCGATATGATTGCTTTATGGTAGCCTAGTGTAATTAATATGATTGCTTCACAGTAGCCTAGTTTATCACTAATGAATGAATCATCATAAAATTTTTATTTTTATGCTAATTATTATTTAAATTTAAGTAATTAATGAATAACAGTTAATTTTATGCAGTATGATTTAATACTGCATCTTTGCATTTGTCTACGTCTCTTGGCTGCAAACTGCACCATGTAAATGTTTGTGTGCATAAGTTTTGATAAATTGTAACTTTTTATAATAGATTTGTGTATATTTTATGGTAGTAAATGATAAAATAGACTAGTATCTACATATATTTTATGCATTCATGACATACCTAATTTTTTCTTAATCTTTTTGACATTTCTAGGTTCGTCTGCAAATTTTTTCAAATTGTCACAAATCTCCAAACAAAAAATTTCCAATATATTTATTGAAAAAAATCCACCTATAAGCGAACCCATGCAGTTCAAACCAGTGTTGTCCAAGGGTCAACTGTATTCATCTGGCTCCCCACAATACAAGCTTTGCTTATTTTCTTATCTATTTCCATATTTTAAAAATATGAAAAAAAAAAAAAAAAATTTGAAAAGAGGAAAACCATTGAAATAACAGTAATAAATAAGGCAATGAGGATAAATATAAAAGAAGATATTAAGGAAAGATATGATATGATCCAAAAATTCATTCATGAAAATAGAAACATCAGAATTCATCTGGAAGAAAGAATATTGTAGTTCTTGAAGACCAGAATGGAAGAAAATTATTTAGCAAACAACAAATCACAGAAGAAGCAAAAAATTTCTACATGAACCTGTATAAAAGTGAAGACAGAAGGAAAACTCCATAATCAACAGAAAAAAATGGACTATGACAATGCTTCTGATATATCTCTCAGAACTCTCTGAAATTGAAAAAGCATTAAAGCAAATGAAAAACAAAACTGCCAGAGAGGATGGTTTAATATAACAGAGATGATTAAAGAAGGTGGAGATATTCTAAAACAAGAATTGAAAATCCTCTTCAATAAATACATCAAAAAAAGGAGAAGCATTCCAAATATGGAATAATGCAAACATTTTTTAACTATATAAAAAAGGAAGTAAATTAAAACTATAGACCTATTAGTTTGTTATCCCATATTAATAAGCTTTTCACTAGAATTATAACCAACAGATTAAGCCTCTGTAGCTCAGTCAGTATAGACGAATCCTTTTGGTCGGAAACAGAGTTCAATTCCCATCAGTGATGTGAAGAAGCTTTATCTGATCTCTTTTAAATCCCACCCAGAGAATTTCTGTTTGCTGACCTGGTTGGCCGAGCGGTCAGCATATCGGCTCTCCAGCCAAAAGGCTGCGGGTTTGAATCCCACCATGGGCAAAGATGTTTGTGATTGTCTGTGAAAATATTAGTGGTGATGGTGGGCAGTAGATGGCATTGGTGTATATGATGATGGTAGTTGCAGTTCGTTGTAGCTGGTGGAGACAGAGTTGTAGAGTTGGTGCCCTCCCTCGATGAGTCTTTGGACTCCCTGGAGGTGTTATGTAATAATAATAATAAAGGTGAGTTAGAAATACCTGGGTTCGATTCCCATCATTGACTGAAGAACCTTTATCTGGTCTCTTTTGACTAAAGGTGAGTTAGCCGGTCTCATATGGAGGTAGGGGATTTTTTCACGCAGAAACTAAAGTTTTTTTGTCCCCTAGAACAGGTAAACTGACCTGTGAGCATATGCATCTACAGACATAGGACACACCGGGAGGCATAGGGCTAACCACCTTATCCTCGATACGGTAGAGGTTAAGTGAATAGAAAATCCTTGACACTGCAAGGTAAAAGAGGAAGGAAGAAATAAGAATAAGATTAGAAACAAGACTTGATTAAATACAAACTTCTGAACAAGCTGGTTTCAAAAAGAACTACAATAAAATAGATCATATTCAATCAATAAGCCTGTTTATTGAAAAATTAAATGAATACAATCTTCCTCTTCACATGGCCTTCATAGATTTTAAAAAAAAAGCTTTTGATTGCATAAAAACATCATCAATCGTAGAAGCTGTCAGAGAATATAGCATTATAAAACAATTTATTGACATAATAAAATACATTTATGAAAATGCTACAGCAAATAATTATACACACACACACTGTAAAACTTTTATACCTTGATATTTAAGCATTTCTAGTTCAGTATCATGCCAGCCACCTTTCCACATTTCAAGAGTTTTTTTCTACCTAAGTACTACTGATTTATTCTCATGATATGTTTTTTTCTTGAATATTTTTCACCAGTGGATCTGCCAGGGCTTGTTTCATTTAACAGTCTTTCAAATTACTCTAGACATCTAAAATACTTTTAGTTTCAATTTTCACACAACCAGTATCATCCAATTCTTTTACTGCTTACTCTTTCTTCATTTGGAAGATTTTTAATAGCCTCCAGAACATCTCACCACATTTCTGATATTTACCTTCTATATTCTTACCAAAGTCTTCCCATGACTTCTGTTTAGCAAGTTTTATGCATAGCATAGCTATCTTACATTTTTTTTTCTCTGTATTCTTTCAGGGCACTTGCCAACTTACTTGCTAACAATTTTCAATATACCTTCTTTTCTAGGACTACATCTTAAATTTAGGGTAGTCAAAAAGAAGAAAGCATATAGATATTTCCTGGCAAGTAGGTCAACACCTGAAAGAATACTGCCACAGATTCTGATTTTTCTATCCTTGCAGACAACTTCACCACATTCCTCCCTAGTAGAATCAATGTTTTCTTCTGAGTTTGCTACTGACACTTCAAGATTTGGTTCTTTTCAAACTGTTTCATTTTTATTCGAATAATATCAGTATAGTTGAGTGTATAGCTCCTATATAAAAGCTGCTAAACTTTAATTTATTTTAAAACTTTCTTACATGATTTTTCTTGTCAATGTGGCATTCATTTTTATCGTGCTTAAATCTAACTGATTTCAATTTCAAATATTCTGTATTACATTGTAACCTGAGCAAGTGAAGATATCATTTTCAATGATAACATGTCAAGCCTTTTTTGTGTCTTCTCTCCATATGAATTTGTGCACATCTTTATGTTGAAACATTATGATTAGTCTGTGTCCTAAACAGAAATCTGTCAGGCACTTATTATTATTAGCTCTGTCCTTTTCTCAAAATTTTTCCAAATTTTTTGTTTCTCTGGGATTCATTTCCTTCCCTCCTGTTTAAATCTCCAACAATGACCAGCTTTTCCAGTTTGTCAGCTACCTTCTCTAATGACTCAAAAAATTCCTCCACTTCATTGCTTCCTTATGAGAACCTTCTGCAAGACCATATGCACATACAAGTCTTGCTGTACAATTTCCTGTTGATGTTTGCCCACATCACTACTTGAAATTGCCTGAAATTGTCATATATGTCATAATGAAGATAAATTACTTATAAAGTAATTTATCTTCATCAGGGGCGAATTCTCCATACTGCTATGCGTGCTGCAAGCTCATTAATTGAGAAAGAAGTACAGTAGCATCTCGCTAATCCGAACCTCTTTAGTCTGAAGCCTCCAGGAATCCGAACTGCAGTGTTTGAAAGGAATAAAAAGTTTTATTTATTATGTATTATTATTTTGTGTGCTATTATTTTTATTTAATAATTATTATTTTAACTATTATTTATTTTATTATTATTACAGTACAGTATATATTTTTTCATACTGTCGATTGTATGGTTACACTGTAGGCCTATTTTGATTTATTGTGTGTTCACGTTTGCTTTTTTATACTGTACAGTACTTACTGTATTGTCAGCATGAATCACCGTTGTCGAGCGTCATGGAAAAAACTGTGGCCTTCTAGAATTTACGAAGATAACTACAGTGATACACAAAAAGCGGAAATTCAAAATGGGCATAATTTGGTTAAAAATATAAATCCAAATGTTGAAATTTCACAAACAGATGTTACGGAATGGATTACAGGCAGAACTGAAAGTGAATTCGAAATCAAATCAGATGCTTAAATTATAGATATGACACAACAGAATGAATTAACAGACAATGATAACGATAAAGAATTTGAAAAAAAAAAAGTAAAACACAAAGAAGCAGTTGACAGTTTTAATATGTGTATAGAATTGGCTAAGCAGAATGATACGCCAGTCCCTAAAATTTTATTGCTAATGCAGCTCCGAGAAGAAACATTCGAAAAAAGTTTAGCTTCCAAGAAGCAAAAGAAAATCAGTGACTTTTTTACAAAGAAATAAAAAAAAAAATTTATGTTATTTTGTGAAACTTTTTTCTGTGTATGGTGTACAAGAAAGTGATATTTTTTACCCAAATTAAGTTATGTACTGAACTATGCAATTTTATTAAATCAGAATCCTCAACAATACAGGTACATACAAACTAAATTTTTTACTAAAATAAACTTGTGTACTGTATTATTTGTTAAGTTTCATATTACAGTACAATAACATTTTTTCTATCAGTTAATTCATTTATTTACAGAATTAAATTGATGTACCATTAGAATCTGATTATTTTTGTCTTAAACGCTAGTTATTGTTGCCTCTTGGGGGAAAATTCGCTAATCTGAACGAGCACGGTTTTTATTAGTTCGGATTAGCAAGATATCACTGTAATATTTATTTGTTAATAAATGCATGCATTTATAAGTATTCCATTTAGGCTTTTATTTTCATAGACAGAAGACGTGTTAAGCATGCGCAAGCTTTGCGTTGTGTATCGAAGGCCGATGCTTGCTCGTCTAGTCAAAGCTTCCAGGTCCTTGCAGCAGCACTGATTTCATGCGTGCGCATAGCCATTTCATGTCATCTCACTCTGTTGCTTAACCACGCTACCAGCCAGGACGTATATATATATATACGACCAAGTTACCATGGATGTGAAGTGCATATTAAAATTGTAATACCCTTGATATTACATTGAAATATATGATGAATACGAAGCGTATGAGGATGCGTGTTTGATCCATAATAATAGCCAGTAAAGTGGTTAAACACAGGTCATACGCAGTCAACGTAGCTTTAGCCAGTGAGCTTCAGCCAGCCTTTACAAGTGTGCATGTTGCTTGGGAAAATTAAGTTACAACCAACTTTTTATGACGATGTTATTGACCAGTTCATAAAGAAGAACCATAGGGTAGAATTTGTATTCAAGTAGCTAAATTGAAAAAGATAGAATATCATTTGTAAAATAAATGTTGTATTTGCATGATTAAATGTACATGAATTTCTAAAATATAGAGTTTTAAATGGTCAGTAATTCATTATTCCACTAATCAGACGTCAATCACCTTCCACTCTCTGAATGATAACAAGAGCAAGTGCGAATTTCAAGACCAGCATTCGCCCCTGATCTTCATGTCTGGTGTTGAAAGCTATTAATGACTTCTTCCTTTCCCTGATCACTACTGCCCAAATATAATCCTATATTTATTATTTACCAAGATCTCACTTGTTTTATTCTCTTCATCTCAGTAACACCAATTATGTCCACATGGCATTTCTCTATTTCTTCTGCTGTTCAACTTCTTGTCTACTGACATTTACTTGATTGTGCATATCATGAATTGTGTTGATTCATCAGCACATTTTCCTCAGCATTCATCAGCATTTTCCTCAGCTCCTTGAACAAACTCAGTTTATTCAAGGAGCTGAGGAAAATATTGGGTATCTTATTTATCTGAATCCCTAACCAGCATGAAATTTCATCATGTTGTACTGTCATGTTTGTTTCTGATTTAAGCCAATACAATACAATTTGGTCAGCTAAGTCCCAAACTTCCATCACATACTCATTCATTCAGTATCCAATGGATACCTAACTAAAAAGGTGCACCATGTGAAGGTGAGAAGTCCTAGTCGGTTCTCTGTCAGTTCTTCAAAGGCTATGTGAAGGCCTCCTCCTGGTTATCTAGTAATGACCCAGAAAAAATGAAAAGCAATCAAAAACTGTATTATTTAGCCCTCTTTCCACTCCCTTGGAACTCTACCAGAGCTGAGACTTAAATTAAAGACCCTAGTCAGAGGCATTGCCAGTTCACATTTCTACAAATCATGAGCTGATATTCCATCTAATCCCACCCCAGCTGCATTTACAGTGAGATTCTGCAATATCCTAAGAATCTCCAATTCATCCACCACTGTTCCCACATAAGTCTTTGTTACACGACACAGTATTAACCTCACTTGTATGATATATGCTTGCAAAATGGTCACTCAGAAACTCAACTATTTTATTTGCTCCTATCACCTCACGATCATTCAAGGTCATTCTTCCATAGTCATTCTTACTCTTACTTGCCACATAGTGAAAAAATGCTTTCGCATTTCGTTTGATCTGCTTGGTTAGTTTCTTCTTGTAATCTGATTTTACCTTCCTTACCATATTGGTCACCTTTCTTGCCTGACCATCTAACTCCTACCTGATTAACCCTCCTTACCTTAGGTATACAATTTAATGCTGCTTCCTCTAGATGCCCTTTTACTATCTCCTATGGGCTACTAGCATTTTTCCCTTGTAGGGTTTTTTTGACATGACACAGCTTCGAGCTTACTTCTGAGCTTGTCATAATCACCTGCCTTGTAGTTCCACATATACTATCCCTTCTTGACAGAATATTCCTCATTTTTCACAATCCCCCAAGTGTCAAGACCACATGATCACTTTTCTCAATTGGAGGCAATGTTGTCACCGTGTTTATGGACAACTCCAACACTCTTGCACCTCAAGTACCCTCCATCACATGCTGCCTCCTTAAGTAATTATCCTTAGGTGTATAAATTCCTTTTCCTTCCTGCCATGTGATCTCTCTTCCTTCCAATCTATATCTCCATAATTGAAGTCTCCCATAATGATCACTCAACCTGCATTCGTACTAATTTGCTTATTCGTGTCTTTCAGATCATCCCTGGTATCCCTTGATCTATAGCAGCAACCAAGCATGTATTTGGTCTTATTGGCTTTGATCTCACACCAGAGAGTTTCAAATGAACAGCAATCCTCCTCCTCCTCCTATTTCCTGTTCTTTTTGGCTACAATTCATCTGCTATCATCAGCAGTACCCCACCCCATCCAATCGTCTCTCTATCTTCCCAGAAACTACTAAACCCTTCATATTCTATCCCTGTAACTACATTATCTGCTGTTAGCCAAGTCTCACTAATGCCTATAATTTTTGGAGAGATTTCACTAACCAATGCTTTAACCTCTTCCCTCTCATTCCTGATACTTCTGGCATTAGTACATAAAAACTGCAGCATTCTTTCGTCCCCCAAACACCTTTACTTCCTGAATTGACCACGCTATTCAATATTTCTGCTTGAGAGACTAGATTCTGCACTTGTTGGTTTCTAACACTCACTCACTCACCTCATGGGTGCCTTCACATACATTCACCTGCACTGACCCTAATTGCTTAAAATTTGTTGAATTTGCATTTCAGCATACTCAGTGAACAAAGCTCTACCTAGACACCTAACACTAAATCCATTTAGATGCAGTCCATCAGCATTATACAAATACTTCTTTCTGTCAAACTCAAGTCAGAGGTCCATAAATTCTAAATCATTCCTTCTGCACCACTTGTGTATTGATTCATTTGCTATCAATGTCCTCCTCCTCAATTTGCCTCTATCATAGCATGGCAGGAGACTTACAAGCTTCACCTTCTTGCTATTCATTTTAGCTTTGTCCAACAACTTCTTCACATCCTTCCTCACAGAATACTTCTCACCTCTGAGATCATTAGTGCCAACCACACTCCAAGACAATTAGTTCTTTTGCTTTACCCTTTTGCATCCAGATGGGCATGAATAATATCATTAACTTCTGCACCATGAACGATGGTTTTGTTATACTTTAAGTTATAATCTGATCATGAGTCCATCATACTTTTCTCCATACCCTGTTTTTCTATTTTGTTCACATGATTTTGGTTTTTATCTTGGACCACTTGCTTCTTTCTCTTCTCAGTCCTGCTAATCTCTTGCTGCTTCTACAGCTTTTATCTTGGGCCACTTGAATAATCTAATGTGCGCGGATGACCAGGAACATTGTCAACAAGGAGTAAAATTTTGAAGGGGATGTTCTTAACCTTACAGTAGCTTTTCACCTCTCATACAATGCAGCTGTCAAACTATTAGACCTCCAATGAAATCTAGTTTTAACATAACTTTTCAAAGCTCTGTGGTTTTTGAATGGTAAATTAAAATAGGCTTTATCTTCAATGTAGCAGAAGCATTAGCACCTAACAGAAGGGTTAACCTATCTTTAGCTAGTTTGAAGCTTGGCATGGTTTTCTTCTCTTTTGCAATGAATGTTCTCAATGTCATCTTTTTCCATTACAACCTCGTTTCATCTTATTAAAATTTTATCTTTTGTACAGCCACCATCATCATCATCATTGGGCTTCACTAAGTCCTGTGAAAAGTTTTTGCAATGACATTATCCTCTGCATTTGTCTCTCCTTGCAATTTTTATTTTATGTAAGTCTGACCTCTTCTTGAACCTATCAAACTATTCACAGCTTTCACTTCCTCACCTTTGTTAGCCTTCATGTCACTGAAAAGGCTTTGGGCTTTATTTTGAATAATGTCCTGGTTTAAGGGAACATGTGACTAGTTTGATCATCTATCCAAACCATTAAAAGTTTCTCCATATCAGCAACAAGGTTATAGGTGTTCACTGGAGTAGCACTTTTAACTTCAGCTGGAATGTTTTGATTTGTTTTTAATCAGTGTTAACAGTAGAGTGAGGAAATCCTATTCTTTGGCCTATGTCAGATTGTGATAAACCCTCATCACTAATCATTAAGTTTAATCATTTTAATCTTTGAATCTAATATATAGTGTTATGACTTTCCTTTTCACTTTTAGCTGCCATTATATTAAGTTTGATCATAACAAAAATAATAGAATAAAAGTTAAAAATGATTTAAATTTCATGCAATCACAGAGCACAACACCATGAAGATGTGAAACAAGCTGTGTCTGAATGCACAGTGATGATAGTGAGACAGTGGCACGTTTCATGTGGAAACGACATGGCACTAAAGAGCCAATACTGCAAAGCAAGTGCCGTAACTTTGGGTATTTTATTTATTTAGCGTATGGCAATCTACATGCAGTTATAAAGGTACATAAGTCAAAATAAATATATAGAAAGTAAGTGACAAACAATTAGAATAAAACAAAGACACTTATACTTTCAAGAAACAAAATACTTATAGGTCAATATCAAGTTGTCTGATCCAGTCTATAATAGGCGGTGTCACCTTCAGGAAGCAGTTTCTTTGGCCTGTGTATGCACAAAGACTGCACTCAGTAGAGATGTGGTGTGATTGATTGATTCGGGTGCCCACAGTCACATTCCGGTGAGGGAATTTTTCCCCACTTGAAGAGAGAGCTTGCACATCTTCCATGTCTGGTGCGATCCTAGCTCACCTCCTTGTGGTGCAAACTGGATAATGCTAAATGAGCTAGAGCAACCTTGGCAGCCAGTCTATCCATGGATCTCCTGGCTACTAACTACATGCAGCAATCAGAAGTGAATAGTTTGAAGAACCAACTGACTAGAAATGTCGGACCCCAAATCCAAATCTGTCATCTTAACATCGAAGGAATTAGCAAATCAAAATTTTGGGTAAGTGGAAATTCAAGAATGCAAGTGTGTAGTAGCATAAGTCAAAGCACCATAAGTCAAGGTATGCCTCTATTTCAGTAATGTCTATAATAAGTAGTTTCCCAGTTCATTTACAAAAATCTGTTTTGACATTTACTGAAATCTGAGGTCTATATACCATAGCCCTGTTACTCAACATCTGTTCTCCAAATTTTCTTTTTAGTCTAAGAAAAACAGATTTTCGATTTCACTTTCAACTTAGTTTTCAACACAGAAGCTCTCTTTTTTTATCTTTCATTGATAAAAATTTTTCTACCAGATTCTATCAAATTAATTTTTCTCCGTTACTCTCCCAGTGCTGTCAACCATTCTAAATGGTTTGATTTCCTTCTAAGTGTTGATTTTTTCAACCTTCCTAAGAAGTTTTCTTTTGAGATTTTATTGTTTGCAAATCCTGTTCCTGGATTCCTGTTCCAACTGTACTGATCCAACAATTAGAGATGGTGAGAAAAGCATTATTACCAGCTGTATTTCACAAATTTTTCATATGCCTAGCTGAATACTAGGTAATTAACCGCTTTCTAGGCACTCTACATTTTTTCCCATTACTGCCCTTAATTATACTGCAACTGTAGTTTGTACTGTAAGCAATTTATACAAGTCTTGTGTTGCCTTCTTTACCCTTGGAGCAATACTCACAGGTACTCTCATCCATGTGTTATTTGCCATTATAAGAAAGCAAAACAGGATAATCTTTGTGATATCCATGCTTATTTCCTTAGCTGAATTAGTGTTTTCAGTTGTTTGCTGATCCACACTATGAGTGCAACACAAATTACTCTTGAAATTCTTAACTAATTTCTAGAAAGAAAGCTAGCATCCCATTTTCTAGCTATTCATATTGATAAATACCAGATGAAAAGTCTGTGCCAAACATGGGCAAAGATATTAAAAAACAACCACATTTGATTTCCAAAACTTTTGTGGAATTTTGGCAACATGATTTGAAGATTCACATCATCTGTGGCTCTTCAAATTCATTGTTAACAAATTTGATCTTTCTCCTGATTTTTTTTGTCTGTGACACTAACGTTTTATAGCTCGAACAACCATTCATGTATGGGATTACTATTTAAAAAAATAAAAAGAAAGAAAAGTGGTATATACTAATGTCCTTTATATACACCCTCTGTCCAAAAAGAAACCGAACTTTTGATAGAAAATAAAACACAGGCCAATTATAATTATTCAAATCATTTATTTCAATCAATATACTCTCCCTCAGCTTCGATACAGTGTTTGGCATGGTCAATTAATTCGTTAAATGAGTTTTTTTATATCGGTTTTTGGGATACTGTTGAGGGTCGTGGTTACTGCCGCTTGAACATTTTCAATGGTGTCGTATCACTTTCCTTTCATCAGCAAATGAAGTAGGGGGAAGAGAAAGAAGTCACAGGGTGCTAAATCAGGTGAATATGGCGAGTGATCCAACACACAAACTTGGATTTTGCTCAAAAACTGTCTCACAATGTTCGAACAATGAGATGAATTATAGTGCAAAAGTGACCAGCAGCCTGCATCACGATATCCATGCCGTATGAATGAATTCTCGCTATCAATTGCTTCAAAACTTCGAGATAAACCTCATGATTGACCGTCTGGCTAGGCAGAATGAATTCTTGGTGGATAATGCCTTTGGAGTCGTAGAAACAAATCAGCATTGTCTTTACTTTTGACTTCTCCAAGCGACTTTTTTTTACGATGCCCCTTTCTGGTGGTCTCCACTCAGCACTCTGGCACTTTGTTTCAGGCTCATACTCAAAACACCATATTTCATCACCATAACGATCATTTCAAGGAATTCTGAGTCCTTACAAGTGGTTTTAATGAGGTCCTTGTGTTCAATTCGATCATTTTTTTGGTTGTCGGCCAACTTGTGGGGAACAAATTATGAATTCAATTTACAAAGGCCCAGTTGATTTTGGAATCCCCAATTCATCTTCAATAAATCTCACGGACGATTTTGGGTTTTCTTTGATGACAATCAAGCAGTTTTTGGATGTTAACTTCGCTCAGTCCAGTTTTTGGATTGCCCGGCTTTTCATCATCCTCAAGGGTCTCACAGACACTTTGAAATCGCTTAAACCACTCGTAAACTTGAGTACGGGATAAGCATTCATCACCGTATGCTTCAAAACGCATACGGTGATGCGTTTCGATAAAACGTTTACCAAGTTTAACACAAAAGTCAATCGCAGCTCTCTGTTTGAAACTCATTTTCCGACCATTCATCAAAACACACTGTCACTCTTGGGACTATAACTTAGCTTCTAATGAAACAAATGTCATGAACAGTTGACACAACACTAATGAAGGTTGTCGCTTTCAACAACAAAAAGATACAACAGGCGGCACCTAGTTTCTTCTATATTCAAAAATTTCGGTTTCTTTTTGGACAGAGGGTGTAGCTTCCTAGAATGGCATCATTTGTATGGATTTTTTTTTGTGTATGGTGTATGTGTGTGATGTGCTTTCTATCACATACAGTTCAACTGAGAAATAATCCAATAATTCTGGCAACCAAGCATATATCTATAAGTGAGTGTTACCATTTCAGTTCACAAATTACAAATTAGAGCTATGTATTTAACTAACTGAATGCATAACCTGTTTTGGAATGTGAATCTTTATTGAAGTGCTTGTCCCCAAATCAAATCTTTAAACCTGTAAATTGGATATAATTATAGATAGACAGAATTCCATAGAATTCCCAACTAGTTGGGAATTCTACAGAATTGTTGAGAGAGCAAAAGGGTACTGATGACCTATTAACCCCTCAATAACTCCAGTCTCCTTATACCAATGAACGATGAACACTCACTTGAAAAGTAAAGTGGTATCTAAAAATTGTGGTGCTCATGGAGAATATATATGTGACAGATGAGTCATTCCTTAAAAATAAGGAAAAATGAACACATCACCTATCATATTCATGTGTCGATTCCCCCTCCCCCCCATGGATTCCTCACTGTATTTTGAAATGTGAACTGAAATTACTTGATTTATGTAACTGCCATAGAAAACACAATATACTAATTTGAAAATATTGAAAGATATACATGAAAATATGAGAGCGGTCTGAAAAGTTCTCGGCCTGAAAAAACAAATTTATTATTTCAAAATTATTTTTATTTTTCAACATAATCTCCCCTAAGACTAATACATTTATTCCAGCGATGCTCCAGCACCATTATCCCATCCCTGTAGCGGTTCTCAGTAAGATCTACAAAATACCCCTCTACAGTTGGAATCACCTCCTGATTCAAAGAAAAATGCTGACCAGTCAGGAAGAGTTTTAGCTTTGGGAAGAGATAGAAGTCAGAGGGAGCCAAATCTGGGGAATAGGGTGGATGTTCCAACAATTCATAGTGCAGATCCCTTAATTTTCCCATTGCCAAAAGACTTTTGTGGACAGGTGCATTTGTCCTGATGAAAGATGATTTTTTTCTTCTGCAAACCAGGTCTTTTCTCACAAATATTTTCGTCTAGTCTGGTTAGATCAGAATAATATTCCCTGGTTATTGTTTTACCCTTTTCACGATAATTAATAAACAAAATGCCTTTAGCATCCCAAAACACTAATGCCATGACCTTTCCTGTTGATGGAACAGACTTTGTCTTCTTTGGCACTGAACAACCGGCTTCTGTCCGCTGTTTGAATTCTGGCACGTAATGGTAAATTCAAGTTTCATCCATGGTAATAAATTGATGCACAAAATCAGTTTTATTCTTGTTAAAACGCTCCAAGCACTGTTCAGAGATTTTCATGCGAGTGCGTTTTTGATCTGCTGTGAGCAAGCATGGCACCCATCTTGCACAAAGCTTTTTCATATACAATTCTTCATGCAAAATATATCCTACACGTTCTTTTGAAATTTCAAGCACTTTGACTCGCTGGTCATCCAATACCATATCATGCACTTGATCAATGATTTCTGGTGTTGTTACACTTTTTTGGACATCCTTCACGTGGATCATCTTCAAGGCTGATACGGCCAGGTTTAAACTCGGCAGCCCATTTCTTAATTGTCGAAAACGCAGGAGAAGTACCACCCATAAACTTTATTGAACTTCGAATGAATTTCTTTTGGCATTAAACCCTCTTTTACGAAGAATTTTATAGCTGCACAATACTCATTTTATCCATTTCAAGGGATACAGGCAACACTATTGCTTCAAACAGCTGTATAAAACAAACTACTTGATAGAATGACTTGCAATTTCACATGGATGCTTATGACAGATTTACCAACTTAGAAAAAAAGATCTTGTCAGTAGTGTCGCCATCTATGGTCGAGGCCGAGAACTTTTCAGACCACACTTGTATATGTAAATTCCACCATTTAGAATTATAGAATTTTTTATTATAATATTATAATATTCTCAAAGTTATGTTTAGAATTTTTATAAAGTGCAATTACAATTCTCAGATAATAATAATTAAATGATCCTGGAGATGTCATGAGTACTTAATGGCAAAAATATGTTCATCTCTTAATCTCTAGTCCACAATAAATTCAGCAATTACTTTGGCTGATTATGTATTATAAATTATCCTGGAGAAGTCATAAGTACTTAATGGCAAAAATATGTTCATCTCTTAATCTCTAGTCCACAGTAAATTCAGCAATTACTTTGGCTGATTATGTATTATTATTTAAGCTTTTTACTGATATGCTAGGTGATCTTGAACAGTTTAAAAATGATATCCTTGATGAGCTTGAGTATTCATGAGTTTTTCTTTGCATTAAAAAAATCTCTGTTGAAACAACTTTTAAACACATTTGAATTTTTAAAGCACTTCTGTGTGCACATCTGCTATCTGGAGGAAAATATTTGTACTGGTGCACACAGCAAAGGAAATCTACCAGATGATGTGCCCCATTGTCTTTGTCTTTCCAGGGATAGTAAAATCACAGGATGTGTCATGAAAGTTGCATTAACTGTGGAAAGAGAGACAAACCAATTAATAAATAATGAAGCTCTATTGGGTAATAGAATACAATAAGAATATGGGACAGTTCACAGGTAAGACATGAGAAGTTCAGCTTAAGTGTAAAGACAAATTGGTACAGAAAGTTCTTTTTCCCTTCACCTCCCGCACAAAACTTCTAAATTCTCAGATAGTGTACAAAGTCAAAGGAGGAGAAGAAAAACGTATATGAATTTTGAAGATTTTTGTAACAGAAGAACATATTTGAGGCCAAACCACATAGAATCTATTAAAGATCTGAACAAAAACTAACAATGGAATGTATGCATGTACTAAATTGCATCTTGAGGTTAGTGATGTGATGAGTGCTGTCAAGGTATATGTGCATCAGATTTTTCATGAGAGAAGACCAGACAATATAAAATCATGCCTTATTTTTTTGCTGCACTGGTGTGAGTTTAACATTTCAGACAACTTTTTTTAAAGACTTTAATACAGGCAGTCCCCGGGTTACGGACGACCCGACTTATGCCATTCCATACTTATGAGCGGGCTCTCCCATAATGATAATTAATAATTCGGGAACTAGTTTGTTCCACACATGTAAACAAACCCGCGTGGTGTAAGCGGTTCGTTGGTGCAGCATCTTTATGCTAGCAACTAGTCTCGTTGTTTATTCGGTCACTTATATGCACATTATCACTTTTGTCTTAACTTTTTTATTCGATTTTGTGAGTCTGTGATTACCCATCAAAAACATTGCTGATTCTTGGGAGAAAGTGAAGCAATCAACAATGAACAGGGTATGGAACAAACTGTGCCCTCAATTCTGTGATGATTTTTATGGCTTCACAGAAGAAGACATCATTGAAGCCGAAAAGCTACGGTGGATAGTGGTAATGCACTTCAACTGGACATCAATAAAAATTATGTCTGTGACTTACTAGAGTCCAATTCACAAAAATTAACAAATGAAGACCTTATGGAGATAGAGAAGCAGCTGATAGAAACACAAGAACACAAAGAATCAGAAAATCCAGAGCCAAGAAAGTTTACAACAAAAGAATTAGCTGAAGCCTTTCATCTCATTGAAGCAGGATTTGCTAAGCTAGAGGAGCAAGAGCCTAACATTGAATGGTTTGCAAAGGTTTACCATGCAGTTTGTGAGAACATCAGCTGATACAAGGCCATTTATGATGAAAAAAAAAAAAAAAAAAAAAAAAGCAGTGCAAACAAACCAAGATACCTTTTTTCAAGAAACCAACTTCAGTGGTAAGCTCCCCTCCTCTAACAACAGAATCAAATCCTGATTCTCCAGCACCCATTCCATACTTTCCAGCACCATCTTCCGAGTAATGTTAGCCTACCTTCTTGCCTCAAAAATGCCCCATCCAGTAAGCAAGACATTGATGCAACTTTTAGGCGAGTGTTAACCTTTAATATTCTTTTTTGAAATTTCCACTATCTAAATATTTTGTATGAGTTTCTTTTTATGTTCTGTTTGTTTGAATTAAAAGAAAGAGCACAATAGTTTCTGTGACTTATTATTACAGTACAGGGGGTATTATTATTACCATATGTGCGCTGTTCATCAGGGATCCAAGTTACGTACAAATCTGATCTAAAGACATTCTCAGGAACATATCTCGTCGGTAACCTGGGGACTGCCTGTGTTGCATTACCACAATACTTGGTGTTTGGTTTCTGTTGTATGTTGCTAATACTGATGATTTGTGTTTCTTTCTTTTTTTTTTTTTTTTTTTTTTTTTTTTTAGCTTAATTTCATTTAATTCACTATTTTCTCCTGAGGAAGTGAATCAGTAGATGTCCAAAAAACTCAGATTGTTAAATAAAAATTTTTTTGATCAATTCGTTTTATGGGGTTTGCATATTGAAGCCTCAAATAATAAATACTTGCAGATTTTCAAATAACTTCATAAGAGAAAATTTTCAAGATGACCATACACCAAGGGTAGCTATTAAATGGGATTTACATTACCTTGGTAACTAACCCTTCAGATTGAAAGGAAGACACTTCTCAACTTAGCTCTTACTATGTCACAAAGAAAACCCATTAAAAATGCTCAAGTATTGAGGTATAAACGTCTTGCAGTGGCTGCACTGCATAGTTCAGAAGGCCTGGACAGAGGGACAAATTCGATGATGGGGTAGAGCTCTCATAATACCCATATATAAAAAGGGAAATAAAACTGAATGTGAGAATTACAGAGGTGTTTCTCTCTAGAGAGGCTGTCAAGATCAGATTTTCACTTTACAACAAATAGTTGAGATAACATGGGAATATAACAAAGATCTGTATTTAAGTGTTGTAGATCTTGAAAAAGACATATGACAAGTTGCTAAGAGAGAAGCTATTCAAAACGCTACAGTTATATGGTGTTAATGGGACATATATCAAGCAATACTTAGTCTTTATTTGAGTTAAGTCAGCAGTTAGAATTGAAGGAAGTACAGGAAGATGGTTTAATGTTAAATTTGGTGTACATCATACAAGGGTGTACATCAGGGCTGTCCAAAGCACTGCCCGCGAGCTGGATATGGCCTGCGGTGCAATTTTGTGGCCAGCCTGTGGGTTTTGATTTTCACACTCAATAAAATAAAATAATTTGAATTCAATGCGTATTAGATATTTTAATTCTATCACTAATTGATAATCTCGATGTTGGTAATTTTATTTGGTGTTTTTACATCACTAGATACCCAAGTGTTTTTTTTTCAAATATTAGATGTGTCAAAGAAGCATTCTTACAGTGTTTTGTTCCAACGCACATGCTGCAGGTGCTTACGGGGAACGTTAGTGTGTGATTAGTGTTCTTCGTTTGTTCAGCAATCGAGGTTGTGTCACTGCTGCTCACCAAATTAATATACGCATTGTGAGGCAGCCCTCATATAAATCTTTTTTTTTTTTTTTTAATGTGGCCCTTGGATTACCTAAGGTTGGCCAGCCCTGATGTACATTATACTCTGTTATTCATTATCTATATGGATCACATTATGAAGGAAAGTGGTATTAAACCTTATATGAAAATTGGAGATGTTCATCTCCAGCTAAAGCTCTTTGCCTTATGCAGATGATGTTATACTTCTAAATAAATCTGCTACAAGTCTGGAAGATTCTCTGACTAAATTGAATAACTGTTGTAATAGATATGGTATGAAGGTCAGCAATAACAAAACAAAGACATTGAAAACATCAACTGTATTGTGAATGGAGAACCTATAGAAACAAGTAAAACATTTTAGCTACTCAGACACAATTTTTAGCGAAGATGGTAAATTAAATATGGAAATAGACAACAGAATCAACAAAGCTGGTATGGCAGGAAGTCAACTGAATAAATTCATATTTAATAACAGAGAAATTAGTCAGAACACTAAATTAGCTGTATACAAGACAGTGTTCAAACTAGTTTTAACTTATGGATCTGAGAGTTGGGTCAGAAGTAAAACACCTGACCAAAGACTAGAGACAACAGATATGAGAGTCCTGAGAAAGATCAGGAGCACGAACAGATGGCATCAATGGGAATATCATATTTAAAACGAGGATATTAGGAAAGAACTTGACATTATCATCATCCAGGAATGTGTTAACAGAGCTAATCTCAGGTGGTATGGTCACTTAAACAGAATGGGTGAGGAAAGATTGGAAAAACAAGTGTTCTCTGCCAGGTTGTCAGGAAAGAGATCCAGAGGAAAACCAAGATATAGTTGGATTGATAAGGTAAAAAAGTACCTTGGAAGACAGAAATATAAGATCTGATAATGTTGGAGTCTGGACTGACTTGGAGGAAAATTGTAGATAGGAAGTTACTAATGATGTAAATTTTTCATGTAGTAGAATCATATCCTGTATATCCCCTTGAGGGTACATGTCAGGAATTTGATGATGATGATATATGTTTAAACATTTGATATGTGATTAAACATATATTTAAACATAAACATATATGTATTTTGAAAAACATCATACAATGGCTAAATTTTGAAAGGATGATGGAGGTGAAGTATATTCAATATTGTATAAAAAATACTGAGCAAGATTTTCAATAAAACATACTTTACAAGTGTCATAAGTTCACTCAACCTTGATTTGAAAACTATCAGCCTAAATATAGGAGAGTTCATCCTTACCTATAGGTAAGGATGACCTCTCCTATTGCTTCTGCCTTAGTATCTCCACTCCGGGCCTAGCTCCCACTGACGAGACCTCAATAAAGGTCAAAACTGATATGGGTAGTGGCCCTTCCTTTAATGCATAGCAGTATACATGCCTGCAAGATGTGCTGTGCATTATGGGAGATACTGAGACAAGGAGTTGAGAGCTTGATCCACCTTTGCTGCGAGTTACCCGGTGTTGTACTACCTTACCTCAGTCCTGAAGATATTTTCAGGCACAAACTTTGTTTGCTCACACTTGGATAAAGGATTAAACTAAATTTATTATAATCTAACCAAGTGAAAAATAAACTTTCAAACATCTTTCTATAAATCCAGAGTAAATTAATAATAAGGTGGCACACCTTTTGACAACTCCTATAGATAAGGATGACCTCACCTATTGCTTCTGCCTTAGTATCTCCACTCTGGGCCTGGCTCTCACTGATGAGACCTCAATAAAGGTCGAAATGAAACAACCTAAAGTTCTGCATGTTTAATAAATTACAAACGAAAATTTTGAAAATAAATCTGCTAGGAGAGTTTACTGGAATTATATCATCAGTGAAAAGGTTAAGTATGAAAAAGATGCTGCAAATTTGGATCAATCTTAGTCCGTTAATTATACAAGCTTTCTTCCCTAATTACAACAGAGTATTTAAAAATGAAAAAACTTACATCTGGGTTCTTCAGGCAGATAAAATGCACGATAGATGTAAAATTGACACTTTTTCCATATGCAATGCATGGATCGCCTGATGTATAAAGCAATTCAAGATGACCATCACTAGCAACATTAGGTGAGGAAAGAGGCTGACCTAAATTAGGGATTCGTTTCACTTCCTAATATCGAAAAAGAAATTAAAAGTTATAAGTATCTCAAACTGCCGGTGTGACAATTTGTTTATACTGTCAACTCTTACTATATCAAACCTGTAAGCTACCCAAGAATAATTTGTTACAATGAACATTTTGATATAATGAATTTCTTTTGGAAAAGAATGCTGCCTGTTGAGCTTTATTCTAGATTTAAGGTATTTTGTATAGTGAGTGTGTGTTTATTAGTGATCTATAACAGTGCTCGCTATAACTAGTCAAATGTTATTAATAGTTATTTTAATTAAAATATAGGGAAAAAAAGTAGGGGACTAAATCTGCATGCTACATTAGTCAATACTCAGATGTCAGTCAACTTGAAAGTTGACTGACACACACACATCAATTAAATGACTAAATATTGGATGGCCTGAAAAATGGTATTTTATTATTCAAATTAAGTGGATATTGAATCCAACATTATTTCAAAGGCAAATAGAGAAACTACAAGAGTTTCATGCCAAAATATAGAAACTATCAAAGTTGAGGCGGATCCAAGCGTAAGCAAATCTTTCACGACAGGGGCAACTCGTGGTAAAGGTGGAGTAAGCTCTGATCACTTTCCTTAGTATTTCCCATAATGTAAAGCACATCTCCTTACAGACATATATGATGCGATACATTATGGGGGGGGGGGGGTCACTACCCAGACCAGTTTCGACCTTGTTGAGGTTCTCATCAGTGGATAGGTTAACCCAGATGTAAATACCCAGGTTGAAGTGATCAGCAAAGGCTTGAATCTGCCAAAACTTTTATAGTTTCTATATTTCGGCATGAAACTCTTGTAGTTTCTCTATTCGGCTTTGAAATAATGTTGGATTCGTTATCCACTTAATTTGAATAATTTTGCATCGCCGAAGTGAAGCCTTTTGGCTCTTTATTTCAACAATGGTATTTTATATTTACAAGCAAAAGGACATATAGTATTAATTGCTGCAAAGTGTGGCTAACAATGTGGATTCAACGATACCTCTGCAGGTATCTGGGAAGAAAGGGTTTGTACATAGTGGTACAAAATACTTACCCCCAGCTAACTACTAATGTACCACTAATGGACACTCTTGATTTAATAAAGTCTAACACTTCTCTCCTGATATCTTTGAATTATTCAACTTTACTACATTATGCAAGTTATTTCACTTGCAAAGGAAAAATTTACAAAGAAATAGCTACTGCAATGGGTCCCCCTCACCATTTAGTCAACTTTTACATGGAACACTTTGAGAACAAAATACTCACTACTGCTATACAAACCCTTAGCATAGTTATGCTTTGTCGATGATATGTTTGCCATTTGGCCCATGGACACTGGATTCGTTTGTAATTTACTTAAACAGTCTACACCCTAAAATTCACTTCACAGTAGAAAAAGAATCTAATAACTGTTTGCTTTGTCCTGACACATTAGTCACTCACTTTTCAGATGGTTCACTATATTTTTCCATTTATAGAAAGTCAACACACACACACACACACACACAGAGAAAAATATCTACATAAGCTATCCCATCATCCTAAGAGTATGGTATTCCAAAAAAACACTTACACACAGAGCCAGGACTATTTGTTCTAATGATGCAGTTCTCACCACAGAACTTATCTTTGTCATACCAGCTCCTACAAAATAGATAAAGTACTAATGGCTCTCCTACGTTCCCCCTCATCAAACACACAAGAACAAAACACCACTATTCCTATCTCCTATCCGAGGTACATCTGAAAAGATAGCCATATTATTAATAAAACATAACCTTTACACCACATTCAAACCACATGTCAAATTAACAACTCTAAAGTAGAGTTGTTAATCTAAAGTAGAAACATTTTGAGCAAAAATGAGCTATATATGAAGTACATAGTTTCATGTATAAAAATAAGTTATAAGTGAATATAACTACTATTTATGTATTCATATATTTATTTTTATACATGAAACTATGTACTTCATATATAGCTCATTTTTGCTCAAAATGTGTCTACTTTAGATTAGTGAGGTAGTCCCTATCACAAATGCATGTTTATTTTACTTAGAAACTACAAAGCAGAAGTTACAGAAAAACAGCAATGTGAGTTTCGTATATACTGGTTCTCATTACTACCTAAGCCAGACTTCACAATAAGGTACCTCAGTTTACATTATACATTAATTTAATATCGTGGGTGGGCTAAGGATCAGTGCTAGTCTGAAACCCTAACTAAACATAGAACTTTTGTTTTAAGTTTCACGGCCTGAAACATGACATCCTAGCATGCCTTTTTCAAACTCCACCAGTTCCCTTCTCATAGCACCTTTCCCATGGGGGTCTATTGACTTCTTTCCAAGCAGAGAGAGAGAGAGAGTGTGTGTGTGTTAAGAATGTAATTGGATAGTGTGCTGGCTCTAGTTCTGCCATATGTAATGTCTCTTAAAGGTTCTTCCATATGCAACTCAATTCAATGGATTTCTCGGTCTGCCAAAATAGGGAACATTGCAATTACACCAAACATGATAAACTCCAGGATACTTTAGGCTGTCATGTTTCAATATAGCTGATATGTGGTATGTATGTATGTATGTATGTATGTGTGTGTGTGTGTGTGTGTGTGTGTGTAAAGCCTTTTATACTATTACTATCTTAGGGAGAAAGGATGGAGTCCAAAGGATGTCCTGGACCGGAGAACTTGGAAGAGGAAGGTTAAAGATCAGTGCGCCGACCCCGTTTTAACATGGGATAAGGCATAGTGAAAGAAGAAGAAGAAGATACTATTACTATCTTGAGTACAGTGAGCAGGTGGATTAAATAGAAGTTTACAAACAGTATGTTTAAGATAACTATTTTTCTGAAAGGTTGATCACCAAACAACTGTAGTTCTTTGGTGGTCTCTTCTTCACTTAATAGGGAGAAAGCATGTTTACCTAATGTAGAAATGATATCAAGTTTTGGGGGCAGATAATGATGAGATTGCACATGAAGATATCAATTGGTATGTATGGCTGTAAATCAAGAGCTTCAGTTTGTCTGACACACAAGTGAGTCTGACATCCATAAACAAGAGAGAACCGTTAACTTCAAATTCTGAGGCAAATTATATTCTTGGGTGTTGATTGTCGAGATGGTTCAGGAACTCCTTTAAAGAATCTGGTCCATGGTTCCAAATTAAGAAAACGACATCAATATACCTTTTCAAAAACCTTGGCTTTAATGAGAAGGAATTTAAAAATTTGCTAATGTAGGAGATAATGGGTCACCCAAAGTTGTCCATAAATGGTATTTTTTTAAAAAAAGTAATTTATGCACTGGGTCAGGAGTGACATAACTTTTTTTGATAAGTTATTTTTTAAAACCTCTTCAGTAGGAACATTAATAAAGAGGGAAATTGTGCTCAGGTAAATTGTAGTCTTTTATTGTACCTGCCATCATCTATTGGTCACCAATACAGGAGTGACTCAGTGCTCTACTCTATCACCTACCCTCTTTCTCCTACTTTCAATCACTACTAATCCTATCCACAGCTTTGCTGATAATAGCATGCTTCACTCATTCTAATTATTCAACAAAAACATGCACTGAACAGCCATTCCCAAACTTTATGATTATCTGCAATCAGTGCTTTAAACAATGATCGCCATACCATTCTTCTGTAGGGCAAGGTTAAATGGTTAACCTTTGGTGCCACTAAATGCAATCTTTCCTATTCTCTTGCAAAGAGATCTCAGCTCACCTATCCTTACTCTCAGTAATACATATCACCAAATCAGATCAGATCAGATCAGATCAGCTCTCTCTCTCTCTCTCTCCACAATCCTGCTTCTGGATTACATGATATAGATGATGTACTAAAATGATGACAAACATTTAAGTAAAATTTCTGTGTTCCATTTCCAACTACAACCCAATTGTCGTTGCTTTTAGTCAATGCACTGCACAGCCATCCCAAACTTTATGATTATCTGCAATCAGTGCTTTAAACAATTATCGCCATACCATCCTTTTGTAGGGCAATGTTAGTTTGTCAACCTTTGATGCCACCTAAATGCAGTCTTTCCTATTCTCTTGTAAAGAGATCTTGGCTCACCTATCCTTACTCTCAGTAATATATATCACCAAATCAGATCAGCTCCCCCCCCTTCGGACTGACATTTTATCTTCAGTCTCTCTAGGCAAACACAAATAGATTTCTCAGTCTCTAAAACAAACTAAGCACTCTTTTACATTGCATATGCAATTTTCATCCATCCAGCAATTAACTATATACAAATCCCCTTGCCCCCAAAGGCATAATGCACCTTACCCATGGAGGGTGTATGTTGACCACTTTCCAAGCAATGTATAATAAATTATTAAAAAGTACCAAAATTCCATTAATGTTATTCTAAGGAAATGAAATCTCCTTAGAATGAAAATTTCCTTAGAATAGCATTAGCATTCTAAATGAATCTTTTGATTCTATGATTTGCTGAGTTGAATGCAAATGCATGATGCTCAACTAATAATCAAGCTTACCTTTCCATCTTTTAAATCCACTAAACACAATCCTGCTTCTGGATTACATGGTATAGATGATGTACTTAAATGATGACAAACATTTAGGTAAAATTTCTGTGTTCCACTTCCAACTACAACCCAATTATCATTGCTTTTAGTCAATCTGAAAATGTTCATATAAATAAATTCTAAATGAAAAACATCAATAAAAAGTATCATAAACATCTTATAAAAACATCCAATTAATATTGGTTATGGATTCCTATTTTGCATTAGGTTAAAATAAGCTAAAATAAATTATTGCAATATTTAAAAATGTAAACCAATGTAAAAAAAAAAAATGTTAATTCATAAATAATAATTCAATACTAACTTGAAGGTAATTTTTTAAAAGATATTCCTGCCATTAGTTGGAAAACAGAAATCTCAAAAAGCAAACATTCTTCGCATTCTTGATGGAATTTAGAAGTTTTTCTATACAAAGATATTTATAATTATTCTGAATGCAATGCGCTGGAGTCTGTTTTCATAGAGATAAACAGTTTCCAAGGGTGTGAGGAGTGGAATATCTGCCAGCTGACAATATAAATAAACTTAATGAAGGATATTATGTATCCATTCTTTTAGTAACTAGATAAAGAAACTTAAAAGTTTCAAAATTTACCAGAAAGCTTATGATAACATAGCCTTCAGTATTGGAGTTATCTTGGTTTGAATGAGAACAAACAGTTTTGAAACTGTCAGGCCAGTGGGAGGGGGGGGGACTAATAAAAAGCAAATATATGGGCTCCTGGGCATAGTTCAGGTTTTAAGTAGTGCAAACCAAGGCAACTCCAATGTTGAAGATTATATTATCATAAGTTATCTGCAGCATTGGAGTTGCCTTGGTTTGCATTTGGTTATAAAAGGAATAGATATAATATTCTTCGTTGAGTTAATTTAAATTGCTAAATTGAAGTCTATATTTTGGCTCTATATTTTAATACTTTTCTTTTGCTTATTTTTGAACTGCAGAGTTTCTTATGCAGTATTCAGAATCCATTTTTTAATACATCCAACTTCTTTTGCCAGCCTGGTTGGCAAAGTGGTTAGCATATTCGTTCTCCAGCCAAAAGGCTGCAGGTTTGAATCCCATCATAGGCATGGATGTTTTTGATTGTCTGTGAAAATACCAGTGGTGGTGGTGGTGGGAAGTATATGGCAATGGTGCAGATGATGATGATAGTTGCAGTTCGTTGTAGTTGATGGATTGAGTGGTGGAGACAGAGTTGTAAACTGGTGCCTTCCCTTGACGAGTCCCTTGGACTTCCTGGAGGTGTCACGTAATAATAATAATTTTTCTAAAAAAGAAGCCCAAAATACAGAGGCCACCAATAATCTATATGTCTGGCCTCTTTTTTTTTTTTTGGTGTGTGTGTTGAAAATTAATTTTTATCTTCTTTAAGCATCTGTAATCTGAACTTGAGTGCTCTGTCATTTCTTTCTTATTTCTCCACTGAGATACTGCACTTATACTTAATTTTGACAAGATCATGATCCAAATCATAGGAAGTTCTTCTAATATAATTTGTGAATATAAGATTATATTCACAATACTTGATGCCAATCTTTTATCTATAAGCACATGCTCAATGTGATTAAATGTTGTACTATCTGATGATATCCACCTTCTTTTATGGATACCTTTATAAGGAAAGCATGTAGAGGATATAACCATATTTTCACTTACAGCAAAATCTATCAGTTGCTCTCCATTATGATATATATAAACTTTCAAATAATGTTCCTTTGTATATATATCTTCCTGACCAACCTTTAGCGCTGAAACCTCCAATAATCATTTTTATGTCATTAGGTGGTGGTAAATCATACAGTCTCTTTATTTTACAGAAAATATCCGCTTTTTTTCATCCTTTTTCTTCTATTTGTGCATGAGCATTAATAATCCAAAAATTAAAAATTTCATTTCAGGAATAAAATCTAAAATAGTCTATTTGATGTCTATCTACTATAAATGCTACTCCAAATTAATGTTTCCTTTATTCTTTCTGACTTGAAAAGATTGTGAATTTTCCGAAATTCTGTTCTAATCTATTTCGTTTCTTGTATTGCCATTAATTTTAATTTGTATTGTTACAGCATTTCTGATACGAGTGCTTTAAGTGTTACTGTCTTATATAATATTCTTGTATTCACTGTTCCAAAATCATAATCCAGTAGTCATTTCTTGAGTAATACCCATTTGGTCTGTCCAGTTTGAGGCTTTTTCTTTCCAGGTTCCTTATCATGCAGATCTTCTGAGAATGGGTTGTCAGCCCATTGTCCAATCCTAACCTGGAGGACCAAATTTCTGCATTTATATCCCCTGGAAACAGGTTGGTCTGGCTATATCCACAGGCGTTGGGCCTACATGGTTCATTACTCCTTACTCAGTATATTTGGAACAGTTCTAATGTCTAAAGTAAACAAGTTCTGTGTCATGAAGTTTCCTCCATCTGCCACCTGGAGGGATGCATTTGTTGAGAGGTTGTCAGCCCAACCCCTCAGATTGTGTGTGTGTGTGTGTGTGTGTGTGTGTGTGTGTGTGTGTGTGTGTGTGTGTGTGTGTGTGTGTGTGTGTGTGTGTGTAAAATTTGTCAAGTACGTTGTAACTAAACAGAAAAACGTTCCGCAATTATCTCTCATTCCATCCAGAGTATTTATTGATAAGGTGATACACTTTTTTAAAACAACTTCTGCATTAATTTAATGTTGGTATCCTGTTAGGTCTGACTCCCTCTAATAAGACAGGTATAAAAGTTGAAACCAATCTGGACAGTAACCTTTTCAATAATGCTTTTGCATTGTCAGATACTGAGTCAATTGCTGTGAAGTCAACAGCCTCCACATGCAAGTAGATAAGTTGTGAAGTTACTTCACACTTCTGCTTAGATATATGATTAAAACAAGAATTTCTTATCAAGTAGAATGTATGTTCAGTATCAATTTATAAAGTATAGTTTTTCAAATCTTTGCAAGTTTTACTTTAAAAACAAGATCACTAATTTACACAACTGTAGCATATTCTTCCCTATGCATGCCATTATTCTTATAATAAGGTTATATACAAAATCAGTACTGCAAAAACAATAGCATACACAAGATAAACCAGCAAAATATTAAATTTTTAAATACATATAGCTATCTCTGACTAAAGCAAGTTTGTAAGAACCAAAGAGAAGATAGTTGCATAAAAGGTTTTCCTATTATGAGAGCTGACTTAACAGAAAAATCATCACCCATTGCAAAAACAGTACATCCTTCCTAGCTGAATTTGTAGGAACCAAACAGATGTTGTAAAAGGTTTCTTAATGTGAGAGCTACAGGCATAGCCTGACTTATGCCGCTTCACACTTAAACATTTTTGAACTGCCACTTACCCCAAAGACATGTCACTTGCAGAGTTACAGCTCTTTAGTGCCATAATGCTAAACACACAAAATGTGTTGTTGCTTCGCTATCGTCAGTGTGCCATCAGACATGGTTCATGTCGCATGTCTTAATATTGTTGTATTGAACTCTGTGATTGCATGAATATTCAACTATTTTTTGTTCTACTAATGGCAGATAAAAGTGAAAAGAAAAGCTACAAGACTATTATATTAGATTCTAAGAGTAAAATGATTAAAACTTAATAATGAAGGTGTAATGGAATTTGACACAAGCTGAAGATTATGCTCACCTCACACTATTGTTAACACTGAGATTAAAAAGAAAATATAAAAATTCTTAAAGTTAAAAATGCTACTTTAACGAACAATTTTAATTAGGAAAAGATATGGAGAAACTCTCAATGGTCTGGATAGATGATCAAACTAGTCACCATGTCCCCTTAAACCAGTTCAAAATAAAGTACAAAGCCTTTTCCATGACATGGAGGCAGAGAAGTGAAAGATGCTGAATTAGGAGTAAATCATGGATGGTTTGCTAGGTTCAAGAAGAGGTCAAACCTAATAAAAACATCAAAAGTGCAGGGAGAGGCAGTTGCTGCAGAAAAATTTCCATGGGACTTAGCAAAGATCACTGATGATGGTGGCTATACAAAAGATCAAAATTTTAATGTAGATGAAATGAGGCTGTGCTGGAAAAAGATGCCATCAAGAACATTCATTGCAAACGAGGAGAAAACCATGCCATGCTTAAAGTTATGCTAATCCTTCTGTAAGGTACCAATGATTCTGGTACCTTAAAGCTAAAGCCTATGCTGATTTTCAGAAAGTCCCAGAGCTTTGAAAAACTGTTAAACCATTAGACTTCCAGTGCATTAAAGGACTAATGGTTTCAGAGGCTTTCTACCAGAAGTGAAAGGCTATTGTAAGGATAAGAATATTTCTTTCAAAATTTTATTCCTTGTAGACAATGCTCCTGGTCATTCTCAAACATTAGCTGATCTGCACCCTAACATTCAAGTGATATTCCTACCACTCAATTCCACCTAGTTGCAGCAGTCCATGATAAGTGTGTCATAGTTTCCACCAAGTTGTACTACTTAAGAACCTTCTACAAGTATATTACAGCAAGAGACATCGAAGAAGGCACTGGGCAAGATGTCATCAGGAAATTCTGGAAGGGCTTTACAATCTCAGATGGTATCAAGGCTTGCCTGGAATAATGTTAATGTTCCATGCTGAAAGGGGGCGTGGAACGTATGTCCACAATTTCTAAATGATTTTAAAGGCTTAGAAAATTCTATACCTAATATAGCTAACAATACTGTAGCTATGCAAGGCAGTAGAGATAGAAGTGGAACCACAAGATGTAGCTGAATTTATAGACAAAGCGATGAAGCTCATCAATGAAGATCTTCTGGCACTTGAAGAGCAGATGGAAGAAGATAAGTCTGAAGAGGTATCCATTGCTGAGCCTAAAAGCCTAACTTCCAAAATTCTCTCCAAAGCTTTCTGTTATTTTGGAGTTGGGATGGCTCTTTTGGAAAATTATGATCTGGATTTTGAAAACTCAAAAGTAAATGCTAACATTTTAAAGGATTATACTTGTTAAACAGAAACCTATGGAGAAAAGACAATCTAGCTCGCAAACAACCTCGACAGGTACTTCTGAATAAGACCAGCACAATCAACATCTAATGAAAATCAATCTCTAACGTTAACCCAATCTCGTCAAATGTAGAAATGAACACCGCTTTGTATACTGCTAGTTTGATGTTTAGGTTAATTTCTCTCTTATTCCATATATATTTATTCAACTGGCTACCCACCACACTAGTTTTACTTATTCTGTTCTCTATTTCCAAATTCAATTCATCGTCTCACTAAAAAATGCCCAAATGACTGAAATATTTTACTTGTTCTATAGGCTCTCCATTCAGAATGCAGTGGAAGTTTTCTATGTTCCTGCCTATTTTCATAGTTTTAGTCTTCTTGTTACTGATTTTCACCAAATTTGTTATGGCTGTTATTCAATTTAATTAGAGAATCCTGGAGACTTGATCTAGATGTGTTTAAGAGTACATCTGCATAAAGCAAACAACTGAGTTTGACATTCCAATTCTAATATCAGTTACAATTATAATTACAATAAAATGATTATATATGCTAAATGAAAAATTATACAGGGCTATACATAGTCTGTATTTAAGTTGTAAGTCAGCACTTACAATTGACAGAAACACAGCAAGATGGTTTGATGCAAAATCAGGGGTAAGACAAGGATGCACATTATCTCCACTGTTATTCATCGTCTATATGGATCACATTATAAAAGAACGTGGCAATGGACTTGATATTAGAATTGAAGATGTCGAACTCAGTTTTGCTTTATGCAGGTAATGTACTCCTAAACACATCTATCTCAAGTCTCCAGATTCTCTAACTAAACTGAATAATGGCCATAACAAACTTGTATGAAAATCAGTAATAAGAAGACTAAAACTATGAAAATAAGCAGTAACATAAAAAAACTTCAGTTGCATTCTGAATGGAGAGCCTATAGAATAACTAAAACATTTCAGCCATTTAGGCATAGCTTTGAGTGAAGATGATGAATTAAATATGGAAATAGAGAACAGAATAAATAAAACTAGTATATGGTGGGTAGCCAGCTGAATAAATTTATATGGAATAAGAGAGAAATTAGCCTAAATACTAGACTAGCAGTATACAAGGTGGCATTCAAACCAGTTTCAAGTCATGAATTTAAGAACTGGGTTAGAAATAAAGCACTAATAAATAAAATAAATAAAGATCAAAAGTTAGAGACTACAGATATGAAAGTTCTGAGAAAAATTAGGGGCCTGACAGATAGCATCACTAGCAAAATCATTAAAAATGAAGACATCAGGAACTTGACATTTTACATTCAATAACGTGAAAGTGGGGCTTATCTAAAGGGTATGGTCACTGGAATAGAATTGGACTAATATAATTAGACTAATTTAGAGCAAAATTGTTGATAGGAAATTATTAATAATGTAAACTTAAATCATGTAATGCTGTCATGGTATCCCGAACACCTCTTCAGGATATATATCAGGAAATGATGAGGATTAATAAACAAATTTTAAATATAAATTAATTTCCTAAACATATATATAGTTAAAACTATTACTATAGCTCACTTGCAGGTGCCATAAGAATAGTTTGCTGTGGTGGATAATTCAGTGCAATGAATTTCCATTAGAACAGTACTGAGACTTTGGTTAGGCTTTTCAGCAGTTTCTTGTAGCGAGTGAGTTTGTTATAATGATGTTTACAGAGTGAGTTTGTTATAATGGTATTTGCTATAGTCAGAGTCAACTGTATGCAATGTTTTTATAAGAAATAAATCTTACCTGGAAAGGTCATACTGTTTTGAAGAAAAATTATCTCTTACTATGCACTGAACAGCAAATGGACATACCAAGCTGGTATACCAATTAAAAATGTATGCATAATGTGCCTCTTCAACAAACTGAGGATGACCGATACCTGCCTGTTCATCACAAATGAAAACAATTGTAGCAGTGCGTGTAGTACCAGCTTTATTATTATAAGGTGTTCCTCCAGTGTATGTTACACTGATTATTCCATCCACGTAACTTATATTCGAGTTTGGTTCTCCAAGTTTCCAATAATTTTCTTCTTTACCACTAAGAAAATTATTAAATATTTTTAATTAAATTTTATATTATGCATGAAATATATCTGAAAAACAATAATTTAAAAACGTTATGTATCTGCTGTAAACCCAAAATGAGTTGAGCTTAAGAAATTGTAATTCTGCCAAATAAAATAAGAAATATCACCAAGTTATTAACTTGTTTATTTGAATTTAAAAAATAAGTGGGAGTGTCCACAACTATATCAATATCTCAATCAGCATGATGTGAATATGAGTGATATTTGTAATAGTTATGGAGCCATGGATGTCTGAAATGTAGAAATCATGAGTAAGTATACACTGACAGTCAAAGACAAATCAAAAGCCAATAGCAACAAACAGTGCAGCAAGAAAGAGATTATTACACCTCACCTTAGCTGAAAATAATTACACACACACATTTCCTAATGAAGAATATATGAAAATGCATTTCAAGTGCAGATTTAGCAACACAACTTCTGTGAAGTTAAAAATACCCATAATAAAGAATCTCAGATCATATGAGCAACATCTCTACAAGACATATTTCTGAATGTGCATCAAATGGTGAATATTCAGTGTGACATAAGATGAGAAAAAAAAAAAAAACATTATTCAAATATCACAGTGCAGTTAACATGAGTACCTGAAGAATAAATATGAAACCATGGCAACAGGCAATTTTGCTGGGTTTAGATGCACACTACATTTCAATTACTACATTCTGTTCAAGTGGATGCAGTTAACTTGCAATAGTCGATAATACCCAGAGGCTTCTATGTAATTTATGAAAGAGAGAAAGTAATTTCCAGAAAACTAATTTATCTGTAAACATCATATGGTGTTAACAGTCATCAAGAGATAAATTTAGTAAATGATATGTATATACTAAGTAATGCAGTATCCATATATAAATATAATTCATAATCAAAAATGTTCATAATTCTTTGTAAGAAGTTAAAGACATTATGCAATTTTCCCCGAGTTTGATAATATCTGCCTGAGTGTATATGACTAAACACAGTAATAAGATTTTTTAATAAGTTAATATTTCGTCCTAAGTATCATTACTAGGAATCACATACAGTTAGTGCACATGCTACAATATCGCTCTATGCATGCAGCAGCATGTTATAGAATTAAATTAAAATATATCTGGGGGGAAAAAAAGGGTTATATTAAAATGAGATAACATATATAAAATTACTTTACACAGTTTAGGATGACAATTTCCTAGACTTTAGGGATAGTTAGAATGTCATTACGGTTCAAACTGGGTCTGTGACGTAGAGCTTCAGCACTTTCTTTATATAAACGTTCATGTTTATATAAAGATCTATGTAGAAGTTTGGTCTTTTTCCAATGGATCCCTGGTTTGGGTTTTCAATTCCGTGTTGTGCGAGGCCAGATTTCAGTGGTTTGATAAGATGGATATAGTCTTGATGTTCTGAAATGCATTTGCTAATGGATCTACCTGTCTGTTCATAGTAGGACAATTTACAGAAACATGGGACCTTGTACATGCCAGGTAGCATCATTTCTTTCATTCTCATTTAAACCCAGAATTCCATTTCATGGCTGACTGAAAATCATCAGCCACTTCCCCACACATCATCCTAGACAAAAACAAGCCCATAGGATTCTCATACTTCATGTCTTTAGGAGAAGATAATCAATTGTGGATCTGGTTGATTGGTTTGGAGGTAGCAGCCAATTTATATTTCCTCATAATTTTTGAAAGACATTCAGAAATGTCTTTGACATAAAGTATGAGAATCCTATGGGCTTGTTTTTGTCTAGGTTGATGTGTGGGGAAGTGACTGATGATTTTCAGTCAGCCATGAAATGGAATTCTGGGTTTAAATGAAAATGAAAGAAATGTGAAAGAGTATATATGAGTTGAATGAAAGTAGCAGTAAGATAGTGCATGCAAAAGTTAAACCAATGGATTGTAAGATAATGAGCATGATAGGTAGCAAGGATGAAAGTACAACTGACCTGGTAGAGATAGCAAAGGACAATGAGAAAGTAATTCAGGATATGAAAGCAGAGTTAGTGAACATGAGGCAAGAGATGTGGCAATTGCGGAGTAGAATGGGTAGAATAACAGTATGGAATAAAATGATTTGAATGATTTGATGTATGGGAATTTGATTATTAGAGGCGTGGTAAATGAGAAAATGCATACGGTTTGCTTTCTGAGGGGGGGGGGGGGGGGGCAGAGTGATTAAAGCACTAGCTATGAATAAAAAGAAAGCAAAAGAGTTGGTAGTGATGATAAACACAAATGATCTGGACAGAAACAAGGAGAATGTAAAGAGAATATCAGGAGGTTGCTAAAAGATAACAGTGTGGTAGGAAAGGTAGTTGATAGGGTGTTGCCCATCATGGTAGTGCTGAAATGCCAAGTCACAGCCTTATGTGCCAGTAGGCACAGAAAGAATTGATGATGATTGATGATGAGATAGTGAGTGAGGATTATAAATGAGATACCGGCAGAAATGTTGTTGGAAGAAAAAAAATTCATCTTGTGGATGTATGGGATGAATTTGAGGAACATATGGAGCTGTATAAAAGAGATGGGCTATGTTTAAATGAATTTGTATGAGTCAGCTGGAGAAACCGTAGCTGGAGGAAACAAGAGGTGGCAGAGGTGACATGGAACAGCAGGTAAGTAGGGTAGGAAAGCTTGTGAATAACATGAGTAAAGGAAATGAAAGAGAAGGAACAAAAGGCAAACAGGGAAAAAGAGGAGGGTGGGTGGATGGAGAGACACTGCGTGAGAAGAGTGGATAATGGATACAGAAGCAGGTGTATATGTGCACAAGAGAGGATTGGGACCAGGAATGTGTGAGAAACAAACGGGTCTGAGGAGAGGTGTATAATCGGTGAAGACAGACAAGTGGCTGATGGGGGAGGGGGGGGTTCACGTCTGAAGAGTGGAGTTGCTTGTTATAGAACCAGAAATAAGCTATTGAAAGTTTATTTTTCACTTGGTTAGACTATAATAAATTTAGTTTAATCCTTTATCCAAGTGTGAGCAAACAAAGTTTGCGCCTGAAAGTATCTTCAGGACTGGGGTAAGGTGGTACAACACCGGGCAACTCGTTGCAAAGGTGGACCTTTGCAACGAGTTGCCCGGTGTTGTAGGTGCAATGAGTTGCACCTTACCCCAGTCCTGAAGATACTTTCAGGTGCAAACTTTGTTTGCTCACACTTGGATAAAGGATTAAACTAAATTTATTATAGTCTATCCAAGCGAAAAATAAACTTTCAACATCTTTCTCTAAATCCAGAGTAATTTAATAAAAAGGTGGCACACTGTTTGGCAACTCCTATAGGTAGAGATGACTTTGCTAATGCTTCTGCCTGGTATCTCCACTTGGGCCTGGCTCCCACTGAAGAGACCTCAATAAAGGTCAAAACTACTCTGGGTAGTGGCCCTCCCCTTAATGCATAACATTATACATATCCACAAGGAGATGTGTTTTGCATTATGGGAGATACTGAGATAGGAGTGTTGTGAGCTTGCTCCACCTTTGCAACAAGTTGCCCGGTGTTGTACCACCTGACTCCAGTCCTGAAGATACTTTCAGGCACAAACTTTGTTTGCTCACACTTGGATAAAGGATTAAACTAAATTTATTACAGAAATAAGCTAGTATGTATGTTTAAAAATGCCAGAAGTTACAAATCTGAGGAATTGGAGATAGTAGTAGTAGATAGAAAGTTGAACTTTAGAGGGCATGTTGTTCAAGTATGCCAGGTTATTTCACAGGATTACTTGGTTATTTAAGAACACACTAACAAGCAAGGATATGGAAGTTATCATTCCCCTTTATAAAGACTTGATATGACCACATCTGGATTACTGTGCTCAGGTCTGGTCACCTGGGTTTCTTGGAGATGAGGAAGTGATGGAGGATCCAGAGGTAAGTAACCAAGTTAGTAAGTAGTCTGTGAATGCTCCCTATGAGGAAAGACTGAGAGTTTCTGGTTGCAAAAGTTGGTTGATAGGCAAAAAGGGATGATATGGTAGAAACATTTACGTTACTTAAAGGATTTTATAGGATTGATACAGGTGAAAATGTTTCAGCACTTGCTAAAACAAGTCAAACAAGAGGTCATCCCTGGAAGTTGGGTAAGAGTGTCATTAGCAAGATTGTGAGGACTAGATTTTTCACTTGGAAAGTGGTGAATGAATGGAACGAGTTGCCGGAGTCAGTTGTGAAAATCTTGTCTGTAAATGGATTCAAGGAGAGGTATAATAGATACTGTGTGGATATAGTGAGGCCTCCACGGTGAGTCTTAGGACTTCATGGAGGTGCCTGTGCAATAATAATAATGAGCAAGATAGAAAGAGAAAAAGAGTACTGTTAATGGTAGCAGAGGAATTATCTCCATGTAAGGTAGAGATGAAAGGAACAAATAGAGGCAGTGTTCTGAAGCAGTATGGGGTGAGGTGGAGGTGAACAGAATGAAATATGTAGTTGAGTTTGCTATAGACCTAGTAATGTGGAGGGTAATAAGAAGGAAATGTATAGGCAAATCAGTCTAGCAAGTAGGAAAAGGGGTGATCATTATGGGTCACTTGAATTTTCGTAATATGGAGGCAAAGAATATTAATTTGAGTTTTTGAGGGACAACTACCTTAGGCAGCATGTTAACAGATGATACATGGGGATCAAGGGTTTGGATTTGATTATCTCATCAGAAGATGTTATTTTAAATGAGAGGGGCTGAATCTCCCTCTAGTTGGTTACTTGGGTGGTGGCCAGCCATATGAAGACTTCTGTGTGAAAGGGATATTGCATGGGAATATAAGACTGGTGATTATGACATGCTCAGGAGATAACTTGCAACTATATTATGGAATAAAGAATTGAAAAGAAAGGAGATCAATGCTGCTTGGGACCTTTTCAGGAACTGTCTGCCAGAAACAATTGTCTGAATGCATTCCAAAGGTCAAGGTCAAGTAAGGTAGGTGTGAAATGGATGAATGAAGAAGTGAGGCATGTAATTTGGAAGAAGGCATTATGGAGGCAGCATAAAATGAGTGGTGGTAACAGTCATTTGCATGAGAAGTACAAAGAGCAAGTAAGAGGTAACTCGTTTGCTACAGTAGCAAAAGTACAGTAAAAGCAGTAGTTGGCTATGAGACCAAGAGGAATCCTAGGGAGTTTCATTAGTATGAAACCAGTAGAAGAAAGAACGATTATGGAAGGATGATACTGGGTGGAGAGAATGGTAGCCACTGAGGATATAGCAGAAATGTTAAACAAGTAGTTCATAAAGATGTTTCATCCTTGTGAAAGTATCTTCATGCAGAACTTGAGGACAGTGGGAAGGAAAGAGCCACTAATGGTGAGTGAACAGGAGGTATATGAGGAATAGAGTAACTTGATGGTCTATCACTAAATGTCTTGAGGGAGTGTTCTAGGGAGTTAATAACAGCTTTAACTTACCTCTTTAACTCGAGTCTTAAGTCTTAGCTTTGCCTAAATTCCAAAGGAGTGGAAAGAAGGAAAAATTGCTCCACTCTATAAAGGGAGTGATAAGACTAAGGCTTTGAATTACAGACCAATCTGTTCATCTGGAGTTGCATAAAGTTGTTAGAGAAGCTAGTGAAGACTAGGATTCAGCATTGGGTTGATGACAACATTCTCTTTGATGGACAGCATGGGTTTACTAAAAGAATATTGTATTTTAGCAATTTATTTATTATAACAAGGTGATGGGTGCTTTGGACAAAGGGGAGGCATACACAGAGTTATATTTGGAATTAGTTAAGGCCTTTGGCAGATTGCCATATGACACACTGGTAATTAAACTGAAACATATGGGATTAGATAGTTGATTAGTGTAATGGATTAGAGATTGGCTGTCTGACAGGTATCAGCAAGTTGTATATGAGGAGGAGCAATATCCTGAAGGAGAAAAGTCATCAGTGGTGTGCCCCCCCTGGGGGGGAGGGCTGTTTAAGATCCATTGCAGATGATGCAAAGTTGGGAAGAACTAAAAGGAAAATAATGATATTGTGGACTTGAATAAACTTTCTGAATGGGAAAATGAATGAAGCTACCAGTTCAATGTAGCAAAGCATAAGATATTCAAGTTTGGGAAGCACAGATGGGATGCAGAGTATAAGATTCATTGGGATATCTTAGAGGAGGTGGAGTCGATGAGGAATCTCGGAGTTTGATGGATAAGGAGACCTGAAATTTCAGGGATATTTTGCTAAATTGCAAGTACAGAAGAGCATAATATGGAAATGATGCAGAGAACACTGACATGTAGGAGTAAAGATGTTGTGATTCTGTTGTATAAAGCTTTGATCGGACTGCATATGAATAACTGTGTGCAAATTTGGTCACCAGGTTTTCAAAAGGATGAAGATATGTTGGAACAGATTCAGAGATGATTGACTAAGGTGGTTTCTGGATACTGGAACGTAGAGTGTGAAGGCAGATTGAGGGAATGCAAATTGCAAAGTCTAGTGGATAAAAGAGGTGAAGGAGGGGGGACATGATTGAGGAGACATATAAGTTGGTAAGGGTTATTACCAGATTAATGTTGATCAGATTTTTCATAGAATTGCTGGAGACAAGAAAGGTCATCCCTGGAAGCTGTATAAGGAGGGTGTGAACAAGGAGACAAGGAGTAGTTTTTTGCATGGAAAGTTGTGTATGGTTAGAATGCACTGCCTGGAAGTGTGATAAGTATGAGGACTTACTTTTGAATGCATTCAAATCACAGTATGATGAGCTGTGTGTGATGGAGTACCTCTGGCAGTGAGTCATTGACTTCACAGGAAGAGTTGTGTTTCTGTAGTAAAATATTAATATCATTGCTTTTCTGGTAAAACCCACGACAGTTCCATTGTAAAATTGTCCTATTGTACAATTTTACAATGCAATTGTAAAATTTACAGTGCAATTGCACACATCTATAAAGCCAACACAAGTTGGCTTTATAGATGTGTGCAATTTCCGAAGGTTGAGGGCTTACCTTTATCAGGTTTCTGTTTATCAATTAATTTTGGGAAGTATAGATGGCCAGTGTCCATCTCATCCTCTGGAAAAATATTCAATACATCATCTGATGTACCAGAATCATTTGGTGAGGTTAATTTACTTTCAGTGCATACCATAGTATCTCAGCTGTCCTGTTAGACTGTACATCCCTAATCGACTGAGAATGCTTTAAATGTTAGATATATGGATATACCCAAACTGCTTGTTATGGCTAATACTTCTGTACCTGATGCAGTAGCAAAGAGCATGATAACAAATCTTGTTCTGCAAAGAAAGTTAAATGCGCCAATTGTTAGAGAAATCATCCTGCTTACTCCCTTGCATGTTTGGGCATATCCATATTTCTGACATTTAAAGAATCTCAGTTGATTGGGAATGCACAGTCTAACAGGACAGCTGAGATACCTTGCTTTTACAGATGATGGAGGCTTAGGAGTATTAAACGTAAGGATAATGTTCTAGTTGGAACTAGGTGACCGTCTCTACGTATCAGGATGGTCCTCTTACCTGTTACTCCCTGATCTTTAAGCTTTGAACATATCTCCTCATCAGGAACATTAAGGAGATTCCATCCTGATATCCCTCCTCTACAAGAATTGATTGTTTTATGAAGTGTTATTGTGACTGGTATTCCACCCATTTATGTAGTTCTCATGTTTTTCAGAATGTTGCTGACATGATGTTTCCACAAGGATATCACCAGAATATAGTTTCTTAACTTGCCAGTCCTTCTAAACCCTTTTGAATAAAGAAGAGCGACATTTTCCCTATTGGTTTTTCACCTGTTCATAGATGATAAGAAAAATCGATACATTCATACCGGTATCACATCTTTTGTTTCTTACTTCTGTTATCAAATAATGTATCTATGGTATCAGTACTTGGGACCTTTTAGGATCCCTCTGAAACATTTGAGTGTGGAAAATTCACACTCAAGAGATTTTTTTGTTTGGTGCCAGAATTCACTCCCCATCATGATGAAGCCATTCATGGATGCCCACTGACCAGTAAGCAGTGACTACACTAGGAAGTGGAATGCCAGGGCTACTCCATCTGATTGAGTCTTGTCACTGGACAAGTAGGGTAGGAGACTTATTGCAACACTGTTAATCCTTACAGGTAAGCCCACTTAATTGAATGATCCTGGTTGAGGTATCCAGAACTGCCCATCTTACTGAAGCAGAGGCCAAAGTAGTACAAGACTACCAGGATATCCCCTATGCAATCCATGGATATCCACAGGTTGCACTGCACAGCAAACATGCAGTAGGGATAGAACCCAGTGAAAAGACTTAGCAGTAGAACAACGAATACAGGAAGAAATGCAAAAAAAAAAAAAAAAAAAAAAAGAGGAAGAATGAAAAGAGCCAGTACCATAACTGGGAGATCCTCTCCACCAAAACAGGTGTCACAGGAAAGGGACATCATGTTGTTACACCTGATATCTTAAGAATATAGAATTCTCAGCTATCATGGTGTAACATGAAGAATAAATAAAATAAATTAGAACCCTGCATAAAAGATAATAGTTGAATTAATTAAAAGAAAAAGAAAGATTCTTGCATCCAATAAAATATATAAAATATAAAGGTTTTGTTAAACTGACTAACAAAAGAAAGAATATATTAATATTGTAATATGATTTAAATGAGAAAAGTTAAATAAATAAGACGGAAAGGGATTAGTCATAAAAGATGGTATGTGAGAGGCTAGAGATTAAGTTATTAAGTAAGTTCATAGAAAAATTTTGGAAAGGGAATTAAATTAGAGGCTAGCAAAGGAAAACAACAGACTATCGCTCAGGGCCGATTCCCGGATTGAGACATCATTACGGGCTCACCGATCAAAGGACGTTTGGCAGAAAAGCGCCACCCTAATTGGTCGGTGAAGTAAAAACAAGTAGGGGGCAGAGAAAAGTAGTTAGAAAAAGTGCCGTTAGGAGAACAGGTATAAAAGAGTTGGAAACCCCCCCCCCCACAAGGCTTTTTTGGTTTTGGTTTTGATTCTGTTCCAAAGGAGTCCTTCGCGAGCTCTTTCGTAGGAATTTCACGGTGATTTCCTGAATGGCGAGATAGGGGGTTATATCTCCGGCGTCACAACATGGAAACAAAAGTGAGCGGAATTTCGGTTCCGTATTTCCTATGTGAGAAGCGAAGAATGCCATATAGTTGAGGAAAAGAAAGCATATTCTTTGTGTTCCAACTTCAGTGACAACTATGAAAACGGAGAGCTGTAAAGAAATAGAAGTCCACATCGCGAGTTGCACAGCCAATATATAGATGATTCAGAGTGTGTCTAAGCATATGAAAACCCAAGAAAGAAAGGTACTGTAAATTATATCTAATGTTAACTAAAATTTGTCTGTGATAAGTATCATTATTCTAATACGGAACTGTTGAAGTGACCAAGAAAAATTTATACTAGGACTTTAGTATCTGACAGAATATATTAAAAGTAAGCTGGATAGTGTTAATGTTATGTGAAAAATTAAGTGTCCTGAAAATTTTGCATGTCTATTGTAATGTATTGGAAAGTTAAAATGTCATAGTTGTGTGATAGTGCAGAAAAGGGTTTAGTTAATCTACTTAAGTTTGAATAGTTAAATAGTGTGAATTAATCTTATTTGTCCATGTCAAATTAATTTATATGTTGAATGTGTATGGCGGCATGATCGTAATACTAGTTATGTGTTAGTGCAGTAAATGGTTTAGTTAATCTACTTAAGTTTGAATAGTTAAATAATGTGAATCTATCTTATTTGTCCATGTCAAATGAATTTGTGTGTTGATTTGTTATGGCAGCATGATCGTAATACCCATTATAGGATCATAGCCTAATTACTTGTAATAAGCTAATGATGTTAGTTTGTAAGTATTTAGTTTAGCATAAAATTGAGTAATCACAAAAATTGAATTGTACCATGTTAAGGAATTTAATAAACCTTTGTTCAATGATAAAAGAGTTGTCTGAAATTGCTGTCCAATGCACCACTTGAAAAATTACGAACCTAATCACGTGGGAAATTAATGTTAAGAAACGAGATAAAGTGTCACGATTGCAACATAGTTACACTTTCAGATATATCTGAGTTCTTTCTCCTTGTTTTTGAATATAATATCTCAAACTAAATATCCCAAAAGGCGCAGTATAAATACAAATATTAGGGGTACTAAGGGGAGAAATAATTTAAGTATTAGTAAAAATTTTGGTGATATCTCGTGCGTAGGTAATAGAAGAACATAGATAAGAGGAAATTACTAGATGGAATAAAAAAAATCATAAAATGGGACACAACAATGTGGTCTTATCAACTGAGATAAGACAGGTGATATTCATGTCTTTCCTTTTAATCTGACCTTTCAGGAAACATTCTCTGCAAACGTAAATAATAAAGATATACTACTAGCAACAAGGTATCCCACATTTCATTTCAATGTCTTGCATCATTATCTGAATAGCCAAATACTCTGACAAATGGGCTGCCAGGGAAATTGGCAGCCCATTTGTCAGAGAATTGTAGAATTTGTCAGAGAATAATAGGTTACCAGATTTACAGATGAGAAATATGACTGAATTTCTCTGGCAGTAAAATACAATAATGACAAGGAGTAGTTTTTTTTGCATGGAAAGTTGTGTATGGTTGTGTAAATGTAGCAAACAGTTCAGGACGTACATCCAAGTTGAGTGTGGCCATTGTCACTTTAATATATTCAATTTAATAAAACTGGATTGTGCAATGTAATCTTGTTTTTTTCAATACATAATTATCTGCCTTTGCTGAAGTCAAGCTGAGCATTGTTCTTGTTTATATGACATTTCTAACTGAGAATGGTCTCAGGAATACGCTCATGAATTATCACATCTTGACAAGAAATTATATTCTTGTTTAGCCTTTATCCAAGTGTAATCAAACAAAGGTTGATTTCACTTGAAGTGAAAAAAAAAATTCTATATCATCAGTGTCCATGGGTTCAATGTAGTTTTAATCAATAAATAATGTAACATTCTTTGCCATTCTCCCCCCCCCCGTCCATTGCCAGGTGACTCACATTCTGAACACCTTCCACACCACTCCTTCATATCATCTACCCTCTCACCTTGGCATTCTTTCTTCTATTTATATTGTCCACTGTATCAAACACCAAAAAAGTGAAGTTCCCTTTAAATTATTTTCTGAATTAGATTTCTTGGCAGTTTACTTTTCTGTATGGTACTTCATTCATTACCTTTTACGTACATCCAATTTACAGAATCTTTCTGTAACATGCTTTTTCAAATGACAATATTCACCTCAGAGACCTTGTCCATTACTCATGTCTCACAACCATAGATGTAATTGTGAATATACATTTTAACAATCTCGGTTTTGTGACAAGGCTCATTGATTTGCTTTTCCATATATTTGCTTTTGTTATCCTAAATTTTTTCTCCTTTGTATAGTATAAATTTTGTATCGTGTTGCTACCTAGGAACGTGAAGCTCCTAACTCTTCCAGCTCATGTTCGCTGACCTGTATTTGCTTTTCATCCCCTTCTCTACAGTCACTGAAGTACCTGCTTAAAAATGATGATCATAATTTGGTACAATTAATAACAAACAATCAGTGGGAAAAGAATGTCTTGAATGAAAAATAATATACATTAGCATAACTGTTTTAATACATTAACCAGTTTGGCAGGCAATAAAAGCAACACATTTTGCATCTATTTTAAATCAATTGAAAAGATTTAAGCAATAAAGAGATTGTAAGAAGCCAAAATTCAGAGAAATCAAATATATTCATGTTCTAAACACTACTGGATTCTACACAAGTTCATTTTCTTATTCATAAATATCCATTCCACACACTCCATTTTCAACATCACCTTCACTACCATCTGGTGCATTTCATATGCAGGGTATTTATATCACAACAGTACTGACTCTTCACAATTCATACAAGAGACTATGCCAACAGCATTAATTGCATCTACAATGATTATTATTTTTTATAATTGCTTACATACATACATAAGGTGTGTGGGAGTGATTAACCACTCCCCCACACACCTTACATCTATCAAATTCACTCCACACATCTATAAACTGCACACCATTCCTCCTGCACAATCTTCTCATTGACAAGCATCACCCTTCTCAATTCTGTCCTATCATACCGAGGCAACAGGTCACAATCTTTAATTTTTTACTCTTCATTTTTACTTCTTCTAATAAACTCTTTCATATCTTCTCTTATTGCATTTTTCTCACATTTCAAATCATTTGTGCCTGCCAAAAACAATTAACAAAAAATTTCAAATATAAATATTACTTGCCATGCTCTACAACTAAGTAAAACTGAGACAAAGTTGACAATTAAAAATAAATATTAAAAGAACCTTTGTGAAAAATTCCAGTTTGATATTTCAGTGTTTCAAAGTGCACTATCACCATTAAAGATGTTAAGAGTATTTTTTTGAATACTTAAAACTGCCTGATCCTAACAATCATTTACAAACTATACTGGTTATATCTTAATCAACGATGGAGATCATCTGAAACTATCTCCCAATGCATTACTGCTTTAATCAAGTGAACCTTTGACAGCATTCTTTTCAAATGGTTTCCAGATTTTAATTACAACAGTAATGAAACAATACTAAAATTCATCCAAAATGTAAGACATTATTTTGTTCTATTTATAACCTTTGGTTATAATCATCATAGCAGTGCATTTTATATCCCTACTCATTATGCATAACCACGATAAGTCAAAATTTCTCATAAACTAATTAATATTCTAAATAGCTAACTTGCAACTAAACCATACTTACTCTTCTTTTACTTGACATGCAGCTGCATTTTGTTTATTACCACTATTTTTGTCACAAGGAGTTCCTCTTACTGGCTTGCAAACATTAATATAATAGGTATAGTTACCTGCCTTAATTTTGTGATATGTTTCTGATTGCAGCTGCTTCAGATCAAAAGTGATACCTGAAAGAATCCATTATTTTTAAATTCTTTATAAATCGCTTTACCCATGTATTCAATGTTTACTTCTATAACACCAACTAACATACTACCATCCCAGTTTGTATATTATATTATATATTTCTACAATACTGACTAGCATACAACCATCTCAGTTTTTATATTAAATTATATATTTATACAATGCTAACAAATATACTACCATCTCAGTTTGTATATTAAATTATATATATTCAGAATATAGAAAAAAAACTGCAGCAGTTATGGAGAATGAATTTGAACAGCCATATATATGAATGAAACTCCAATTTGCGCATACAGATGATAGTTATTTACAAACTATACTGGTTATATCTTAATCAACAATTGAGATCACATGAAACTATCTTGCCCAATTTATTACTGCTTTAATCAAGTGAACCTTTGGCAGCCTTCTTTTCAAACTCAAAAAAAAAACACCCAAAAAAAACTACTTTGTGTAACTACATATAGCAATGGAACAGAGTATCTCCTCTCTATACATACAAGATTTTCAGCATGAATGATCACAAACATATTAATCAACTTACTGTTCACTGTTTTCCAACCAGCATTCATTCATTCATTCATTTAATGTTATAAGCAAAAATGTGTATAATATTATTGGCATATGCAATATATCTGTATCAAAGAAATTAATACAGGTATATCACATACAAAAATGCCATCACAAATATCAAGATGTGTATAGCAATAATATAGTGATAGTATTACACGATTAAGTTTCTGATTATTAGATTTCTATCAATTGTGGGTATATAAAAATGGCTGTCATTTCAATGTTAATAAATGCAAAATCATACACTTTGGTGTGATTAGATATCCAATGTCATATTATATTGGTGGGATTATGCTTGAAGAAACTGATAAGGCTAGGGATCTTGGAGTTTTAGTAGGCAGGAAGTTGAAGTTCAAGGATCATATAGCAAAAATTGTAGATAAAACTCAGAGAATAATGGCCATGCTAAAATGAACATTGACATGCAAAGATAAGGAAGTCATTTTGCCTCTTTACAAGCTCTTGATAAGCCCTCACTTGGACTATTGCACACAGGTCTGGTCTGATCTGGTCTGGTCTGGTCTCTTGGTTTCCATGGTGATTCTTGTTTTTAAGTGGAGTCTTGTGAAGAATTTTGTTGATAGTGTTTTGGCTAGCCATTTTTCAGGAAGGTATTGCTGATAACTTTTAATTCTGTTTTAAGTGCTTGTTGAGTGGAGCTAATCTTCAAAACCTTGTTTTTTAGTGTATTAAAGACACCTAGTTTTTGTGTTGGCAGGAGTTTATGTGTATATATATTGGCCAGTATGTGTAGGCTTATGGTAAACAGTGAAGGAAAGACTGCCGGAAGGAAGACATGTGACAAGTGTATCTAGAAAGGGAAGCGAGTTCTGACTTTCAATTTCAATTGTGAATTGTATGCATTTGTTTGTTTAGGTGGCTGAGGAAAGTGTCTAATGTTTTGCAGTCATAGAACCAGATAACGAAAATATCATCAACATATCTAAGCCAGACTTTTGGTTTTAAAGTAGAGGAATCTAGAGTATGTTGATCAAAAACTTCCATATAAAAGTTAGCAACTTGGTGCAGGGGTAGTGGTGAGCCCATGGCTATGTCTTCTTTTTGTAGGTAAAAAGTATTTTACTGTGCAAAATAGCCAGAACGTAGTACATGGGCAAAGAGCACTCTGATATCGGATGGGAATTTGTCCTGTAAAAGAAGAATTTTTATCATTGAGTGGGACATTCCTGAAAAGGGCAGAGACATCACATTATGTCTCTGCCCTTTGTATACATTGTATCACATTCGCATTGATAGTGCAGGTGTTGGGTCACAAATTCAGATACCTTTGAGCCCTTTAAACAGACTTAGAGATGGTACAGCAGGTCACATTCTTAGCACTTCAGGTGAGGCAGGGTGTGTGCTGAGACAATAGCATCCAGAAATCAGTGGATGTGATTGGTTATTGTGTCAACCAATCCAATTGAATGTTGTCATTTGTTATGAGTTGCTGTTTTTGTTTTCCGAGTTTCATCTGCTTTGTGTGTACTGACATGTTTATGACACTGATATAGACCAGTGATGGCGAACTTATGACATGTGTGTTGATGGTGATACAGCAGTGTACAACATCCAACAACTATTCTCTCTGTTTGAGTTCAGTTCAGCTTTTGCATTCACGTGAACAAGAAGTGGGTTGAATTATTTTGTGCCAGTTCAACAATTTCTCATTTCTTATGAAATTTGTAATACAAAGTTTTATTTCTTTAATATTCTAGCCCTGTTATTGAGGAACCTCAAATTAAAAAATCCTGATTGAGTGATAAAGAAAGTGGTCAGAGTTTCCAAGATGCATGGACTGAGAAGTACAGCTTTACTGATAGAAATGGCAAATCATTGTGCCTATTGTGCCATGAAACAGTAGTAAGCAGAACACAGAATGTAAAAAGACGTTTTGAAACAAATCATCAGTGGCTTTTGGAAAAAAAGTGAGAAAGGAAGAAAGGAACATGTTTTCCAGCAGCTACACCACAAAGAATATCAATCAAATAACTTCCTTAAATTCTTAAGAGGCCCAATGAATTTCACATCAGCAAATTTCAGCATTCTCCTCACTGAAGGAAAATTTAGTAAAGAAACTCTTCTGAAATGTGCACTGTTTTTGTTTCAAGATATGCAAAATAAAGATGCTATTATTAAGCATATTTCTGATTTACCAGTCAGCAAGCATACCATCAAAGACAAGTGATGACAATGATCTCTGACCTACAACATCAGTTAAAAGGCGACTTAAATAATTGTAAATATTTTTCGATTAGTCATGACAAAACTACTGATGTCACCTTATTGGCTTGGCCATCATTGCTAGATTTTCTGATGGTTCAGACAATGAGAGAAGAGCTGGTAAAGCTAGAAATAGTGCCAATAAGTATATCAGGGAATGAAATATCAACAGTGTTCTAATGTTCTAAAAATGCTCAATGACCTAAACATTGATATGTCTAAAGTTGTGACTGTGATGACAGATGAAGTATCCAATATGGTGAGAAAAAAAAAAAAAAAAAAGGTCGGATTTGTGAAACTGTTTATGGAAGCTATTGGACATCCAGTTGTGATGTTTCATTGCATTATCCAAAAGGAGGTGTTGTGTGCAAAAGCAGGATTCACAGAACTAGATGATGTAATGACAGTTGTAACAAAAAAAAAAAAAAAAAACTGTTACAAAAATTCTTTTGTATGAAATTTAAATAAATGAATATGTAAAGAATTGTTTCTCTTTCATTCAGGGGGGAGGAGGAGGAGTGCCAATAGTCAAGTTAGGAATTTTCCAAATTTTTGACATGCCGAGCCTAAAATATTTACCATCACTGATATATAGACAAGCTTTTAATATATATTTATGAGTTTCTATAAACAACTTAACTTTTTTGCCCATATTTATAGTGGGAGTGTCTGCCAGAGCTTTTGCGGATTGTATGATTATAGTGTATAAATAAGTTTTTTATTTATAGCCTATGATGATACAACAGCCGTGAGGTCCCCTTTTACAAGGAAGTATGGCACCATCTCAATTCCCCGTAATTTTATCTGGGCCCGGGACCGGTAGCTGAAGAATCAGGCCTATGGCTGGGTCTTAAGTATTCCTGACTATAATTCGTGTATGTTCACGGGGCCGGTTTGCCTGGTGCGGGAGGAAAAACCCTGCTGTCCACGCCCAAGACCAGCTAACTTGAAATGTCTGAGAAAGCTCCTTAAGCTTCTCACATCGGTGACAAGAATCGAACCCAGGTCACTCCTTTCCCAGGCATATGGTTGCGAAGCACATAGCAACTCAGCTAACAGTGCGGACGTATAAATAAATAAAATGAGTTATTTCAGCCTTTCTTTGGTTCAATCTGAAAATATAATAATTTCCCAAGTGATTACTGTTTCAAATTTCTGTGTGTATTATATTATAATTATATGTATTTAAAAATCTTATCAAAATACAAATTATCCATGTCGCACTCTAGTATTTGCCAATGATAATCTAATCTTACCATGAAGCAAAAACGCTTTGTGCTTCTTACATAAACAGCATGTCTGAAGAATAACTATTGTTCATTTTACCTTTATGCTTTCCATATTTAAAATTATATTAATTAAAAAAATTAGTACTCAAAGCTATGCTACAATTAATTGCATTGGACCAATTAAGAGGAGCACTGATGTGCTGCTAAGGTGTGCGCTCTTAAAAACTTTTATACGTCGATAAAAATGCATTCATATGGTCAAATTGATTTGAATTTTGTAGAGGGGACTGCATAAGTCACATGACAGTACACCAACCTAAATGGGCATGCGATGCCACTGATGTGTGTGTGTGTGTGTGTGTGTGTGTGTGTGTGATTAAACTATCATTCAAGTTGTGTTGTTTTATAGAGTTATGGTTGTATGGAAATGTTTGATTTTTTTTGTTGTTTTTTCCTTATGTTAAATAACTTTCTGAAGATGCTCTGTCAACCAGATAGCAAAACATTCCGGAGAAATACACGTAGTGTTAATAAACATCATCATCATCATCAGATTCCTGCCATGTACCCTCAAGGGGTGCTACAAGTTAAAACCTGTTTATTTATTAAGTTTGCATTATTTCTAGCTTCATATCAACAATTTTCTTCCAAATTAATTTGTTATTTGTCAGGCCTCCAATATTATGAGATCTTTCATTTAGGTCTTCTAAGGTACTACAAACTGCATTAATCTTTAGATGATAGATGAATGCCATCACCTAGTATGAGCAAACCACCCTGTTTATTAGAGGCATGAAGTGACTTAAAAAAAATTTTGGTCTCTGGTGCAAGTAAACCCAATTATCTAACCTTTATCTACCCATGAAAATTAACCTTTACCTATACCACCTTACTTCTGCTCACACATTTTTGAATGCTAATGATCAATTTCCTTTCTAATATTTTCATTTTTAATATGCTTAAGCCACTGGTATTTGTTCACTCTGCTAATTTTACTTATAACTCTCATATTTGTATCCTCAAATCTTTAACTGTTATTTCCAGTGTAACTTTCATAACTAAGTTAAACTGGTTTGACCCACTTTTGTATACTTTTAATTTAGTATTTGGCTAAAATTTTCTCTTATTCTATATAAATTTATACTAGACCTACTGTCCTGGTAGGTGGCTTCCTCTCCTCAGATTACCATACAAATGTTGAAGTATTTTCATTTCTTTATTGATAACAGTACCTGCCATTTCTCATCTTCAATTGACAAAGCTTAGAGTGTCCCCATCATTAGAAACTTCAAGAGCTATAACCAATGTCTTTAAAACTCTGAACTCATTGCTATTTACCAGCGAAACACAGATAACTTTGCGAACTTCAATGCCAATAAAACACAGACCTGCCTTATTTTTCACAAAGAAAGATAGAACTCCACTTCACTTCTGATAATACTCAGTTCTCCAAAACAAGGTGAGATTCCCCTTCTTGGGCCAAATGTTGCCTTTAGACATTTCCTGACACAAATATACCTCAGTCAAATTACTTCTCAAGAACTATTAATACTACATAAATTCCAGATCTGCTCAACTTTGGAATACTGCTCACATATTAAGATGGTACCAAAAACCAAAACTGTGCAAAGAATGCTTAATGGCATCCAGAAAATGACAATCTCATGCCCTGATGTTTAATTGATTAAAGGTATCAATTAAACATCAGGGCATGAGATTGTCATTTTCTGCAAAAAAAAAAAAAAAATCATCACGGATGTTTTTTTTTTTTTTTTTTTTTTTTTTTTTTTTTTTTTTTTTTTTTTTTTTTTTGCTGAACTAGCTACCATTTCTTCACTTTCTTCCAAGAATGTCAACATATTAGCACTGCTGGTAGACATCAATTTTTTTTGTAACCTAATGTATGAAGTTCTCTTCTGCCTTATTCTCTCTTCCTTGAGGTCTACAACCTTCAACTGTTCAAAAAACACATCAGTAGATGCCTTCTTTCTCCTTAACCTCTTGCCTACACAGTACTAATGCACTGCAGGATTTTGCAACATATGTGGATTCGATAAAAACTAATTTGGTATCTTGACTAAAAATTCTGAATTAAAGCTGAATGTTTTCATTTTTTAAGCTCTCCACTGATACAATAATGTTTTCCATGTTCCTTCCTTTTTTTTTTCTCTTTTTTTTTTCAAGAGTTTTGTTTTTTTGATTGCTGGATTTCATGACAAATTTATTACAGCAATTATTCAATTCAGTCAGGAGTACAACGTCATCTGCATAAAAAAAAGAGGTCCAATCTCTCCAATTCTGATGATACTACTTCCCTTGTCTTTTATGTATGATTTTACCACTAGACAATGTTAATTTATGCTCCTGTAGAATATTAAAGAGCTTTCCTCTTGGCATCTTATCACATATGACCGTCTCAGATCTGCAAAACTACTACTTCTTCATGCATTAGATGTAGTATCTGATGCAACCAAGACTTCATCTTCTTTAATAGTATCTTTTAATCTTTTTCTCGGTCTTCCTGTTCTTCTCTTATTCTTTGGTTTCCAACTATAGACTTGTTTTATTATTCTGTCTTCACTTCTTTCCACGTGTTCAATCCATTTTATTCTTTGGGTTGCTACCTAATTGTTTATTGCTTGTATTTCACACTGTTTTCTTATATCTGTATTTTTTTATTTTATCTAATCTAGTTTCATTTACTATTTTTCTTAATATATTCATTTCACCTGTGTTTAACATTTGTCTTGTTTTCCTAGTGTCTGGTCTTGTTTCTGCATTATATGTCATAATAGGCCTGATTACTGCTTAATAAATTCTGGTTTTTGTCTCTACTCTAAGATGTTTATTTTTCCATATTGTTTTTTTGTTCAAGCATCCTGATATTCTTGCAGCTTTTGCAACTTGTTCTATGACTTCTAGATGTGGCCTCCCTTCCCAGTTCAGTTGTATACCTAAATAGTTGTAATTCATTATTTGTTCAATAATAGTACCTCATCATCATCATCATCAAATTCCTGCCATGTACCCTCAAGGGGTGTACAGGATATGACAGTATACATGAAAAAATTACATCATTACTAACTTCTTATCTACAATTTTCATCCAAATCAGTCTGTTACTTGTCAAGACTCCAACATTATCAGATCTTATATTTCTATCGTCTAAGGCACTTTGTACCGTATCAATCCACCTATATCTTGGTCTTCCTCTGGGTCGTTTTCCTGCCAACCTGGCAGAGAACACTTGTTTTGCTAATCTTTCCTCTCCCATTCTATTTAAGTGACCATACCATCTAAGATTAGCTCTGCTAACGCATTCCTGGATGCTGACAATGTCAAGTTCTTTCCTAATATCCTCATTTTTAATATGATATTGCCATTGATGCCATCTGTTCACGCCTCTAATCTTTCTCAGGACTCTCATATCTGCGGTCTCTAGTCTTTATTCAAGTGTTTTACTTCTGACCCAGCTCTCAGATCCATAACTTAAAATTGGTTTGAACACAGTCTTGTATACAGCTAATTTAGTGTTCCGACTAATTTCTTTCTTATTCCATATGAATTTATTCAATTGACTTCCCACCATACCAGCTTTGCTGATTATGTTGTCTATTTCTATATTTAGTTTACCATCTTCAGTAAAAATTGTGCCTAAGTAGCTGAAATGTTTTACTTCTTCCACAGGTTCTCCATTCACAACACAGTTGACATTTTCAATGATTCTGCCTATTTTCATTGTCTTTGTCTTTTTATTGCTGACCTTCATACCATATCTATTACAACAGCTATTCAATTTAGTCAGAGAATCTTGCAGACTTGTAGCGGATTTATTTAGAAGTATAACATCATCCGCATAAAGCAAAGAGCTGACATTAACATCTCCAATTTTGATATCAGGTTTAATACCACACTCCTTGATAATGTGATCCATATAGATAATGAATAACAGAGGGGATAATGTACATCCTTGTCTCACACCAGATTTAACATTAAACCATTTTCCTGTACTTCCTTCAATTCTAACTGCTGACTCACAACTCAAATAAAGACTAAGTATTGCTTGATATAATGCCCCATTGACACCATATAACTGCAGCGTATTGAATAGCTTCTCTCTTGGCACCTTGTCATATGCCTTTTCCAAATCGACAAAACTTAAATACAGATCTTTGTTATATTCCCATGCTTTCTCGACTATTTGTCGTAAAGTGAAGATCTGATCCTGACAGCCTCTATTTGGCCTGAATCCAGCTTGTTCTTCACCAAGCTTTTCTTCCACAATTCTTCTCAACCGTTTCTCAAGTATACTTGCATAGATCTTGCCAGGAACACTCAGTAGGGAAATACCTCTGTAATTCTCACATTCAGTTTTATTTCCCTTTTTATATATGGGTACTATGAGAGCTCTACTCCAATCATCGGGAATTCGTCCCTCTGTCCAGGCTTTCTGAACTATGCAGTGCAGCCACTGTAAGACTCTTATACCACCATACTTCAGCATTTCTGGTCGAATATCATCTACTCCTGCTGCCTTTCCACATTTCAAGCCTTTGATGGCTTTTTCTACTTCAAGTATGGATATGTATTCCTGACAGCATGCCTGGTCAGTGTTGTTTATCACTGTGCTGTCATCACTGCTTGTTTCATTTAGCAGTTTTTCAAAGTAATTACTCCATACTTCAAGGATATCTTTTTCTCCTGTTTTCATTTCACCTTTATCATCTCTAATTCCTTTTACAGCACTCTTTCCTCCATTCCTAAGCTTCTTCAACAACCTCCAGAATATTTTGCCACCTTCTTGATATTTATTTTCTATATTCTTGCCAAAGTCCTCCCATGACTTTTGTTTAGCTAGTTTTACACACTGTTTAGCTTTCTTACATTTGTCTCTGTATTCTGTAAGAGTAAAAGCTGACTTATTTGCCAGGAACTTTTGATATGCTTTCTTCTTTTCCTTCACTGCCTCTTTAACATCCTGTGTCCACCAGGGAGTTCTGATTTTTTTATCTTTGCACACAACCTCACCACATGCCTCTCTGGCAGAATCAATCAATGTTTCCTTCAGAGTTTGCCACTGAATCTCCAAGGTTTGATTCCTGTTCTCAAACTCTTTCATTTTCTTTTCAATAATATTTCTGTATTTTAGTCTACAGTTTACATCCGAGAGCTGCTCAACTTTTATTCGCTTTAAAACTTTCTTACATGTTATTCTTTTCGATATGAAATTCAATTTTATCCTGCTCAAGACTAAATAGTGATCACTTCCAATTTCAAATCCTCTGTACACTCTGGTGTCCTGCACCAGGGAGAAAACATCACTATCAACAATAACATAGTCAATGAGACTTTTCTTATTCCGAGCCTCTTCTCTCCATGTGAATTTGTGCACATTTTTATGTTGGAACATGGTGTTAGTAATAACCAGTCCATGTCCTGAGCAGAAATCCAACAGATATTTGCCATTATTATTAGCTTTGCTCTTTTCTCCAAATTTTCCCAAAATATTTTTGTATGTCTCACAATCATTTCCTACGCTACTATTTAGATCCCCAATAAGGACCAACTTTTCCTTTTTCATTGTGTCAGTTGCTTTTTCTAAAGCGTCAAAAAATTCCTCCACTTCTACCTTAGTACAACCTTCTGTGGGACCATAGGCACAAATAAGTCTCATTGTCCAGTTCCCCATTCTCATATTTGCCCACATTACTCTACTTGAGACTGACTGCCATTCAAGAAGATTAGCCTCGTATTTTGTGTTGAATACTATGGCTACTCCTTCTTTTCCTTGATTGTTATTGCCTGAATATAACATTTTGTATTTATTGCTCAGAAAGATCTCACCAGTTTTGGTCTTTTTTGTTTCAGTCACCCCTATTATGTCGATCTGGTACTTATCTAATTCCTCAGCTAGCTCCATTTCTTTGCCATTCATGCTTCTTACGTTGATAGTACCGATCTTTAACTCTGGTGATGTTGAGTTGGGGTTTGTTTTCAGATTTGTTCCAGTAGCTGACTTTTCGCTGTTCGCCCTGGTTCCCTGGCGAAAACAACGGGGGCCTTGTTTAACCGGGCAACGCCCCAGCCGGCATGAAATTTTGTCATGTTGTACCATCATTTTTTATTTTGGTTTAACCAATAAGAATACAATTTGGTCGGCTAAATCCCAAATTGCCAGCCCATCCTCGTTCGTTCAGTATCAAAGTAGATACCCAACAGGGTGCACCACGAGAAGGTGAGGATTGGACATTAGGTTAGAAGCCCTGGTCGGTTCTCCGCATTCCTTTAAAGGCTATGTGGAGGTCTCCTCTCAGTTATACAGCTTTGACCCTTAAGCACCCCATAATAGTACCTTCCAATTCTAATTTGCATCTTTGTGGTTCTTGTGATATTGTCGTACATTTTGTTTTAGTTTTTGGTATCTTCATATTATACAATTTTGCTGCTTTATTAAATGTATGTAGTAATATTTGTAGCTGAGTTTCATTTTCTGCAATTAATAGTACATCATCTGCATAACATATAGTTCTTATTATTCTATTGTTTATTTTCACTCCTGTATTTTATTAACTTTTTGTATTATTTCATCCATTATTATATTGAATATTGTTGGATTTAAAGAGTCTCCTTGTCTAATGCCATTACTATTGTAATTTGTATCTCTTTACTTATTTTTCCTTGTGTTTTTATTATACAGCTATAATTATCATATATTTCTTTAATTATTTGTATTATGTTTTCTGCTACTTTTCTTCTCTGCAATATTTCTATTACATCTTGAATTAATATTCTGTCAAATGCTTTTTCCAGGTCTATAAAGCATATAAATAGTTTCTTATTGTATTCTACTGTTTTTTCTATCAGTTGCCTGATTATGAATACTGCATCTGTACATGATCTATCTTCTCTGAAATCTTGTTGTTCAACTAATAGATTAATTTCCTTTGTTATTTTATTATTTAGGATTCTTGTTAGTACTTTTAATGAGGTATTTAAATAAATTTATTCCGCATTAAAAGGGTAAAGATAATTTCTTTACCATTTTTTAATAATTCATTATTGATATCTTTGATAAAAAATTGAAAAATTGATATTATTGATAAAAAAATTGAAAAATAGAAAATCACCAGGTTTAGATAACTAAACCTGGTGATTTTCTATTTTTCAATTTTTTAATTGCATTTTCAATTTTCGTTTATGTTGTATTTATTTCTTCTTCTTGGTTTGTTTGTTTACCTAGTTCTACTTTTTGTAATTAAAATGAAAAGCAAATGGCTAGTTTTCTGGCAACTTATCAAGATCGAGAACTATGATCTATATGAGTTTCAATGCCGAAAAACTATTGGCGAAGGCAATTCGAAGCAAAGGTGGAGCAAGATCCCTCACTATTCTTGATATTCTCTCAAAATGTAAAACACAGCTCCTAAGAGATGTAGTACTGTCATTACAAAGCAAAGGTGTCGAAGCAAAGGTGGAGCTTGCTCCACCTTTGCTTCGAATTGCCTTTGCCGATAGTTTTTCGGCATTGAAACTCATACAGATCATAATTCTCGATCTTGAGTTTCACTTACTGGCTATATAACAACATAGGATTTTTATCCGCTTAATTTCTATTAAGTTGCCAGAAAACAAGCCGTTTGGCTTTTCATTTTAATTACAAAATACAAGCACACCTTTATGGCATTCGTATAGTGAAGATATGTAAGTTCTTTTCAGTAAGCTTTGATATCTTCCAGGTCTACCTACTCACTGATGAGACCTCAAAAAAGGTTGAAACCGGTCTGGGTAGTGACCTCCCCTCATAATGTAATGACAGTATTACATCTCTTAGGAGCTGTGTTTTACATTATGAGAGAATATCAAGACTAGTGAGGGAGCTTGCTCCACCTTTGCTTCGAATTGCCTTCGCCGATAGTTTTTCGGCATTGAAACTCATATAGATCGTAGTTCTCGATCTTGAGTTTCACTTACTGGCTATATGACAACATAGGATTTTTATCTGCTTAATTTCTAGTTCTACTTTTGTTTCAATTGTTTGGTTTTAAAGGTTTTTAAAATAATTTTCTAATTCCTCTATCTGCAAAACTTATCAGAATATCCTTGTTATATTCCCATGATTTCTCAACAATTTGTCTTAATGCAAAAATCTTGATAAACTCCTATTTGACCATAAAATCAGTTTTTTTTTTTCCCTAGCACAATTAAAATAAGTAGAATAAAAAGTAATGCTCTATATATGCCTTCCTGAAAGCAAAGATTATTCCATTAGAAATGAACAATTTTACAGGAATGATTAGAATCACTAGACCAGTGGCTTGAAAAACTCTTTCGGACTATAGTGTACTTGGCAATGCAAATTTCTGTCATGGTGTACCTGTATTCTTAATGCTGGACTGTCATATAATTAACCAAAGTTAAAAGTATTTTACAATTTACACTACATTGACTATATTCAAATTCTATTATAACATATTTTTTTATATAATAAAGAAACACGTAAAAACTACAGGTTTTTATTATTTAATTTACTATGCCACAGGTTCCTCTTAAAATCACATTTTTTTTTATAGTAAGACATGACAAAAATTAAAAATTTGAAAGACTTGGAGAAGTTTTATTTGAGAGAGATTTTATTATGCAAGTACTTTGTTTTCAATGTAAAATATAAGCCTGCTTGGAGGCATAGACCCACTTTATTCATGGAGGAAAACTGGAAAAACATTCTTAATTCATGTTCCACTGACTAAAGTTCACCTGAATTTGGTCTTAATTTGAGTGCTGATAGAAAAGCCTGACTGGCATAAGTAGTAGCAAATGTCAACAGAACTGATGAACAGTATGTCTAGAAATGTCCAGATATTCCTTGCCAAAAGTAAGCCAAAATTTGTCCAAGTCTAGACAGTTGCTCTTCAAGCAACAATGTGTGATACACACTTAGCCCAGTAAAGTGTTCTTGAGTAATTACGTGCACATCATGCATGCACACAATTTACATTAATTATAGATGATTCTAGGTAAAACTCAACTACATAACCAATCATGTTAACCCAAACAGCACGAGGTACTTGATGACATAATCATTGTCATATCACTGATGCTCGATTGGTGGCACTTTAGTTTGGCATTTGCAACAATATAAACTAATACTACATAAGTATTATGCTGGCAAAAGTTTTCAAACAAATATAATTGCATAATAAGCAAAAGTGTGCTATAATATGGACAAAAATATTTTTTAGTATCAAAATTTGGCAGCACACCTCTGGCTCTCTCACAGCACACTGGTGTGCCACAGCACCATTTAAGAAACACTGCACTAGACAATGAGAATTTTAAAATACTTACTGTTTGTATACATAAGTTACTATGTATGATAAAAGAATTATAATGATACTTTACATTTTACAGTTGGGGGGGGGGGGGGGGGAATAACTAAAAGAGATGAACAATTGCATTATACTGTATAAATACAATATATAATATGTAATTTGTTATATATACCTAATACATTATTGACAATCTTGCAATCAGTTCCATTTATAATAGCCTCTGGACATGCTTCAGAAGTGTACCACTCAAATTCATATAAGCATTCATCTTCACTAACTCTTATCAAAACTGGAGTTGTAGCTAAATGCCCTATTATTAAAATGTTAAGCATTAGTTATAATAAAATCAGTAAAATTATATGAAACAGTTTAAATTCTACTCACAAAACAAAGAAAACTTTATAATGAATACACATAAAATAAGAAAAGCAAAGCTGGTAACTAGTTCAATTAAAAAAGTAACACCAGAAGAAAGTTATAACCCCCTTTAAGGACACAATGGGCATCCTTGCATTATTAAATGGGAACCAAAAATAAGCTGCAAATGATTGGAAAGCACTGTATCATTATAACAGCAAGCAATGTTGCTGTTATAATGATACAGAATACAGATATTGCTTTAATAAGGATGTAGGGGGGGTGCTTTTGTCATCTTTTCTTTTGCAAGAAAATATTTAAAATAAGCAAATAAAATTATACTCTGATTTTAAAGAAATGTTAAAAATTTAACAAGAAATTTCAATACAAAATGTCTTCTTTGGAAACCTGTTAAAATAATTACACACACACACACAACTCTAAAACAAAATTCAACTATAATAAAATTATAATTATAAAATTACTACCCAGACTGGTTTCAACCTTTTGTTGAAACCGGTCTGGGAAGTGACCTATCCTCATAATGTAATTACAGTATTACATCCCCTAGGGGCTGTGTCTTTACATTATGAGAAAATATCAAGGATAGTGAGGGAGCTTGCTCCACCTTTGCTTCAAGTTGCCTTGGTGTTGTACTACCAAGTGGTATTTACACTTGGATTTTCCGATAGTTTTTCGGTATATATGAAACGCATAGATTCGTAGTTCTCGATCTTAGAGTTTTGCTCACTGGCAGTTGAACAACAAGGGATTTATATCCCTTTAATTATTATTAAGGATGCCAGAAAAATAGTCGTTTGGCTTTCAAAATTCAACTACTTCTATGAATAACAGGTGAAACAGGTGAGAAATATTCCCTACAATAAACTTTTGCTGGGTGAAGTTTGTCAGTCATTTTCAGTTACAAGGAGAAAGAGATCTTATCCCTCTACTGTCAGCATGCAACAAACAATAAAAAATTTTGGATGCTTGATGTGAAGGCAACAGATTCTTGCCATTCATGTGAAAGTCGTGAAGAGTAAATCAAGTTATATATATTCTCAAAGAAATAATCAACTCTCATCTGTTCCAGTTTCAGCATCTCATTCAGAATAAATATATATGGCTCGATATTAGAATCAATTCCTAAACAAGCCTTGAATACTGTCATAGTCAGGATCATATGAAGACAGTGAATTTAAATTTGTGTGCCTCATCAACAATTTCCTTCAGAGTGTCATCATAAGCCTTTTTGTAGTCTTTGTAAATAAGCAAGTCCTGTTGAATCATTTTCCATGATGCAACTTTTTCGATGTTAAGGATTTCTTCAAATCCTCACATCTTCCAAAGGAGATTGGGCAAACACTTATACATCTTTCAACGTCACCTCAAGACCAAGATTTGCTCTAAGCTGTGAAGATTGGAGCAAATTTGTGGGTCCAAATTTTGCCCAATTTGTGTGTGTGCACATGTGCATGCATGTTGTCCAGCAGATTCAAACCTCTCAAACTTGGGCACAACTTAGACCCACAAATTTTTCAATGTTTATTATTTCTGGCTATCCTGTGCTTTGATAGTGTTATCTATAATATTACTGATGATATAACTGTTCCAGAATTCTTCTTTTAATATTATAGGCTTGCATTCTCTACTAGCTGTAAGAAACATTCTTCATCTGAAACTTTACAATCACATACTATTCATTTTTTGAATCAGTAAAGTGGTATTTGTGGAGAGGGGAAAGGGATTCATTTTTGTGAATCCTGGGGAATAATCAAAGTCAAAGATATGAACTATTGAAATAAGGAGGAGATTCTTCAAGTTGTAGGTTCTCCTCTTTAGATTGATTTCAATCAATTTTATAATGACAATTTTAGTAAGAAAATTTGTTTTGTTTATTACTCATTATTACACACAAGTAAATTATGCACCAAGTAGTTTCATACACTAAGAATCAGATTTCTTTAGGGTGATAAGACGTTCCTGAAGGATGCACTGAACCATATTAAAGAGTTCTTTTCACAAGATATCTAAGCACTGTGTTCAGTCCAACTTCCTGGATGGGCCAAGGGCAGCCACTTGTCTTCCCCTACTGCTGATTTTTTTTTTTAAGGAAAACTTTCCTTTCAAAACACCTTAATATTCCCAATGCCAACTAGATCTCCTTTTCCAAAGGAGATCTAGTTAGCATTTTGGCATTTCTTCTCCTTTTCTAGCTTGAATATGAAGTTTTTGTTATGAGCAATAACCTAATGCAAATCTATATCTACTTAACTGAATTCCCAATAACCTTCTCCACTCTTCTGATACTAAACCCTGCTCAAACTAACATCAAAAACCTGCTATCTGGTGAACACATGTTGACAACATCATGATGTTTCTAATTTAATTAACAACTTTATCCTCAGAATTTGTTCCATCAAAAAGTTCAATTCATATTAGAGTTAGAATGTACAGGTAAATGACCTTTTCTTGATGTTCTAATTTCAAAAAACCTGGAAGATGGCATTTCAGTAGACAATTGCCACAAGCCCAACCCTGCTGGATGCCATCTTCATGCTTTGTCTCTTTACCATTTCCACCCTAAAAATTAGGCATGATTCACAATCTAAAAAAATGAACAGGCTCCATTTTAAAAGATAAACATAAGCTAAAAGAGGAACTTCGATCTCTTCTCTGCTAGTTTGAATTCAATGGATATTACAAGAACACCATTCAGAGGATACTATTTTCTGATACTCCTCTCCACCAAATTCTTAGGATTCAGCACAGACTAGTCCATATGATATATACTGGAAATCTTTCAATCAAGATTTCCATTACTCAAGTCATAATATCAAGATGGCTTACCTCCCTATATCCCCAAAAGATAGCAACCTATTCTGCAAACAAATCTTTTCTTTCAGATCAGAAAATATGGTCTACACCTTCTCAAAATTTCTGGCTGCCACTTCTGTATCCTTTTCATACCTATCTGCAAACCATTTCAGCAGTTTCTTCAGATACAGCAAAATTTCTTCTCTTAGTTTAACCACTTTTATGGAGCTTTTTGAATGTTTTGCAAGTCATTACTAATGAAAATGTCTATTAAAGTTGATCATAATGCATGTCACATCTTGAAAGAGTGTCATGCACGATACATAACCACAGAATGCTTTGCATCTTTTTTTTTTATTTGCTTTAGTGCTACAAGCAAAATATATCCTATTATACAGCACGGGATGATATGAAGAAAAAAAAAAACTGAAGATTTCTTCTAGAAATGTTAAATAACTAGAAACAAAAACAGATTATTGCTCAAAATTTGGTAGGCATGAAAAAAATACACAGTGTATACATTTCTGTTTCACGTTTATTTCACAGCATGGCATCTTGTGGGTTCAGTGACTTACTCTCAAATACCTGCTTATTGGTAACAGGCATTATGAACCTGCACTCGTTTCAATAATTTTATTTTACTGCATTCCAAAACAACAATCACAGTAATGCAGATGCCACAATATGCAGCATCATCATGTTATGTAGACACACACTGGTTTGTGTGTGTGTGTGTGTGTGCACGCACGCGCAAGAGACAGAGAGAAAGAATGTGGAGAAGATTGCAATATATAGTCTCTCCTGAAGTATTGATTGTCAATGCCACTCAGTATTGACAATCGATACTCACCACTCGGCCTGCCAGCCCAGCCTGGCTGGCTGGCAGAGCAGACATGCTGTCTTGTTAGCATGTCCGCTCTCCAGTCAAGTGGCTGTGGGTTCGAATCCCACCATGGGCATGGATGTTTGTGATTGTCTGTGGAAATACTAGTGGTGGCGGTTGGTTGATGGCGTTGATGTAGTTGCGGTCAATTGGTGGATTGTGAGTAGTGGAAACAGAGCTGTAGAGCAGATGCCCCTCTCTTGATGAGTCTTTGGGCTACCTGGAGGTGACAAATAATAACAACACTGGCCATCATAATCAGCAGAAAAAAAAATTTTTTTCTGCTGATTATGATCTGACACTTGTTTTTTACTAATTTGGATGCGCTGATTTCAAATATCAAACCCATTTTTCTCTATCACGTCAGGTTTTTCCCTCTATAGCATTTTTCTTTTGCTAATTTGTAAGTTTTTGATAGTTTTAAGGAGGCAGTACTATTTAGAGGATCAAAAAATTCGAATTTTTAATATTATTTTCTGAAAGTATGTACTTTTAAAAATCTGTTCCTAACTTTTTATCAAGAAATTCGAAAAATTCCCGAAGATATAGCCTATTATTCAAAGCGGTGCGCAGATTAGAATCTGAGCGCTCACCACTCTTGCTTGTTAGTAAACGAATAAATGCGTAAGAACCTGCAACAGCACGTACTGGCGCTTTGAATGCGAGAAAGGTGATGAAAAAGTAGGCGATGAGAACTGCCTAAAACAAATGAATGCTATATGCGTCATAGCGGACAAAGAACGATCGAAATCAGTCAATCGTTAATCGATCGTGAAAGTATGATGAGCACTTATAACGTTTCAATAAAGTCTCTGTTTTTTTTTTTTGTCTTGTTAATTGCATGTTAGTCGGCAGCGAAGAAAATACATCATGTCTACCATTCGAAAATGTGTCAACAGTGTAAGATTCCTTCTGCTACATTTGTGGCAGCTTTACTGTTTCCAGTCAAAGGACAAATATCACTGATTTCGTTAAGAAAGTGTACTTTGCATACTTTGACGTAAAAATTGCAGATCAGGACAAGTCATGGGCTCCAATAAAGTGTGTAAGTCATGTGTAGAAAATTTATGGCAGCAGAGCAAGGGAAAACGCCAAAAATTAGCTTTTGGCATTCCAATGATGTGGCATCTTTACTGTTTCCAGTCAAAGGACAAATATCACTGATTTCGTTAAGAAAGTGTACTTTGCATACTTTGACGTAAAAATTGCAGATCAGGACAAGTCATGGGCTCCAATAAAGTGTGTAAGTCATGTGTAGAAAATTTATGGCAGCAGAGCAAGGGAAAACGCCAAAAATTAGCTTTTGGCATTCCAATGATTTGGCGTGAACTGAAAAGTCACATAGACAATTGCTATTTTTGTTTAATTCAGACTTCTGGTTATAATAAGAAGAATAAGAAAAAAATTGTGTATCCAAATCTCGACTCAGCAATTCGGCCAGTTGCTCATTCCAATGAAATAGCCATGCCAATTTATAAAGGACTTCCTTTACTTGAGAACGAACATGATCGGGATATGCCAGATGTTCTTGAGGAGCAAGACATTTTAGACAATTTAGACAGTGAAAATTTATTTTCTAGTTCTGGACCACAACGTTTTACTCAAGCAGAATTGAATGACTTAGTAAGAGATTTGGGTCTATCAAAGGAGTCATCGGAATTGTTAGCTTCAAGATTAAATGAAAAAACTTACTGGAGCAAGATATGAAGATAACTTTTTATCGTAGCAGGGAAAGTAATCTTGTACAATATTTTAAACACTAGTGTGGGTTTGTTTACTGTAACAATGTGTCAGGTTTACTAACTGAAATGAGTGTTGTACAATATCATCCAAATGAGTGGCGTTTATTTATCGACAGTTCAAGCAGAAGTCTCAAGTGTGGCTTACTACACAATGGGAATGTATATGGCTCAATTCCTATTCGCTATTCAGTCCACTTAAAGGAAACATATGAGGACATTAAAAAGGTTCTGAAGTTATTAAAATATACAGACCATAACTGGATCATCTGTGTGGATCTTAAAATGGTGAACTTTTTATTTGGCTTTCATACAAAGTTTCCATGTTTTCTATGCTTCTGGGATAGTCGAGCTAGAAACCAACACTGGATTCAGAAATTGGCCTCTTAGAATATCCTTAAATGTTGGAGAACATAATGTTATAAATCAATCTTTAATCGATAGAGAAAAAATCATTTTTCCACCTCTACACATCAAACTAGGTCTTATGAAGAAGTATATTAAAGCTTTAGATTTACAAGGTGACTGTTTCCAATACATATGTGAAAAATTTCCACGACTTAGTTATGGAAAAATTAAAGCCGGTGTATTTGATGGACCGCAAATTAGAACTTTAATGAGAGACCCAAATTTCATCAACTCTATGAACGAAATTGAGAAAGGACTGGACTTCATTTACGATGGTTGCGAATAATTTTCTTGGAAACAAAAAAGCGTACAATTACAAAGATCTAGTGGAAACAATGCTTGAAATTTTCCAGCACCTAGGTTGCAACATGAGCATAAAGCTTCATTTCCTATACAGTCATCTTGATAGATTTCCCGAGAATTTAGGTGCTGTAAGCGATGAACAAGGCAAAAGATTTCATCAAGACTTAAAAATTATGGAAGATCGGTACCAAGGAAGATGTGATTCTCACATGATGGTTGACTACTGTTGGAGTATCCAAAGGGATTGCCAAAACAGAACACACAGCAGAAATTGCTACAAACAAAAATTTATTCAATGAAACTCATGTGTAAGTAAAATTGTTATTTTTTTATAAATATTCTTGTAATTTTTAATGAATATTGTTAAGTAGTTATGTATCTAAATTATTGGCCTCTCTCGCATTCAAAGCGCCAGTACGTTCCGTTGCAGGTTCTTACGCATTTATTCGTTTACTAACAAGTGAGAGCGGTGAGCGCTCTGATTCTGATCTGCGCACCGCTTTGAATAATCGGTTATATCTTCAGGAATTTTTCGAATTTCTTGATAAAAAGTTAGGAACAGATTTTTAAAAGTACATACTTTCAAAAATAATATTAAAAAATCGATTTTTTTGATCTTCTAAATAGTACTGCCTCCTTAAAACTATCAAAAACTTACAAATTAGCAAAAAGAAAATGCCATAGAGGAAAAACCTGACGTGATAGAGAAAAATGGATTTGATATTTGAAATCAGCGCATCCAAATTAGTAAAAAACAAGTCTCATATAAAAGTCAGCAAAAATTGTGTTGGACTGTGTAATAATACCGACCTTCTGCCGTGACTTGTTTCCAAGGACTCTGACAAACTCCCTGAGCATTTCAACTGCAAAAGAATATCTTCCTAGTTGGAAGAAATGCCAACTAAATCTACTAGGTAGCAGACAGTCTTCATCACCCAGTGAAACACCACAATCATCACATCTAGATGCCTGAAGGTTGGCCTTTAGATGTCAAACATACTCATCATCATCAAATTCCTGATATATATACCCTCAAGCGGTGTACAGGATATGATAGTACTACATGAAAAATTTACACCGTTACTAACTTCCTATCTACAATATTCCTCCAAATCAGTCTGTTACCTGTAAAGACTCCAATATTATCAAGCCTTATATTTCCGTCTTCTAAGGCACTTTTTACTGTATATCAATCCACCTATATCTTAGTCTTCCTCTAGGCCTTTTTCCTGCCAAATTGGCAGAAAATATGTTTTGCTAATCGTTCCTCTGCGATTCTGCTTAAGTCTGCCACCTGAGATTAGCTCTGCTAATGCATTCCTGGATGCTGACAATATCAAGTTCTTTCCTAATATCCTCGTTTTTAATATGATATTGCCATTGATGCCATCTGTTCATGCCCCTAATCTTTGTCAGGACTCTCATATCTGTGGTCTTTAGTCTTTGGTGAAGTGTTTTACTTCTTACATAGCTCTCAGATCCATAAGTTAAAATTGGTTTGAACACTGTCTCGTATATAGCTAATTTAGTGTTTTGGGCTAATTTCTCTCTTATTCCATATAAATTTATTCACTTGACTTCCTACCATACCCCTTTTCTTGATTCTGTTGTCTATTTCCATATTTAATTTACCATTTTCGCTAAAAATCGTGCCTAAGTAGCTGAAATGTTTTACTTGTTCTATAGGTTCTCCATTCACAATGCAGTTGATATTTTCAATGTTTCTGCCTATTTTCATTGTCTTTGTCTTTTTAATGCTGACCTTCATATGGTAAGATATGGTTATCTTACCATACCAACAGTTATTCAATTTAGTCAGGGAATCTTGCAGACTTGTAGCAGATTTATTTAGAAGTATAACATCATCTGCATAAAGCAAAGAGCTGAGATTAACACTTCCAATTTTGATATCAGGTTTCATACCACTTTCCTTCATAATGTGATCCATATAAATAATGAATAACAGAGGGGATAATGTACATCCCTCTCTAACATTAAAGGACTAAACATGAGAAAGATCGTATCGAATCTAAATTCCGATATTAGCATGTCATGCAATTTGTTACCTTTCAGTGAGAATAGCGCAACTTACTAAAATTGGGGCTCATTTCAGGTTTGGAAATTAATCCATTTCGAAAATCGGACTCTTTCCTTTCAAACAGCTGGTTCTTTAACATGGTAGCCTATGGGAGACCGCAGCAGACGCATTAATGCCTGAGCGGGTACCTCGTCTTCGTTCGCTACCGGAAATGACTTCACCGGAAGGGGGATGAAGCGGAAGTTACATCAGATTGACGTCAAGGTGACGCTCGTATCTCTCTCTCTCCGTTGGCGTCGGCGGCTAGCATAGCGGCCATGGTCTCCCTATGTGGCTGTGGTTACAATTGGTCGCTTGCGTACATATGCGGCCGAGCACATGCGGCATGTTTGGTTTTTACGGTATATGTCACCATACGTGGCCAGGGTGAAAAAAGCTTGTTGCACTTGTGATTTTCGTTTCCGAAAAATAAATAAAAGCACATTGCATCCCAGCTAATAAGATATTTGAAGTAGTCGTGTCGACTGTGTTAGTGAGAGGGGAGGAAGGGGAGGGAATCAGCTAACGCCTTTTATTCCTGCATATAGGGAAGAATTAATATTAATATCTGAGAAAAACGTTTCACTATATGCTAATGTGTTATTGTAAATCTTCTAATTACTGATGTGAAGGAGAGTGGGTGGGGTGGAGGTTGTTATGTCATCCATACATCCTTAACGAGGGCCGCATTTACCATTAGGCACATGAAGCGCAAGCTGGGGCCACATTTTATTTTAAACCTTACTCCTCACAAAGAACAATAAAAAACAGGGTAGTTATAGTTGCAAAATAAAATAATATAAAAACTAGAGGCCGCTGAAAAATATGTGGGGCCTCCCGCTTCCATTTGAAATACATTGTTCTTTCCTTAGAATATAAATAAAACGAACAGGAACTCCTGTATTAAATAAAATTCATGTATGTAAGCATACCATTTCTTTGCTGGACGTATATACACGTCCAGCAAACCTGGATAATATTCTGTCAACCTGTTGAAAGAACATGGATGAGAAGTGCAGTTTGACCGTCATGTCCATTAGAACTATATTAGACTTTATACCTGAGTTATATTCATTTTTGCTGCTTGTTTTTATCGCATAATTATAGTTTTTAATGCTATTGCAAAATAAGAAATCCTTTCATACTTTTTTCACTTCATATTGTTGTATCACTATGGAAGATCAATGTCACTATCAATTTTTTTTGGCTAATTATTTTAATCGTCAATACATTTTAAAATTCTCCCAGAACTTGATTGAAGATAATTATTTTTGTCAAATGATTATTTTATAAATTCATGAAAATCCTAATCTAAAAATGAATACAGCCTCCATCTGTTCCAAATTAAGTTCTTTTTTATTCATAATCTTCTCAGATTGCACGAATGTTCGCACTTTAAAATTTTGCTTTATAGAGAATCATACGTAAATCTTGAATCATATCATGTAATGCATAATTTTTATAACGTAATCTGTAGGTTTTGCATTTCAACTTTCTTGGTTTCCTCCAATTCACTCACTACCAATCGAAATAAACGGCAGTTTTGAAGTCAACTTTTATGTATGGTTGACTTCATGTATATACAGCTAATTTCGATATTATGCAGCAGTTTTGAAGTAGTGATATTTTCCCTACAGTTCATCTTTCGAAACATGTGTAAGTGCATGCGTCAAAATTTTCATAACAGAATTAATTCGCCTTTAATGGCTAACTCCCCACTCCCAAAATTATCACCACACACACACTTAATATTCCGAAACCAAAATTAAATTGTGATTATTATAAATTAGCAAATTTTGTATATTTTTTTTTCATTTATGTTATTTCCTGATAAGTATAAATCATTAAGTTATGTAATATTGGAGAAATTAATGTTTAAAAAACAGTTCCATCCTACAAAAGCAAAACTCAAGCAAAACTGCTTGAGGCTGTTTAGTTAGTGCAACTTCTGAACAAATACAACCGTTCTTTCTCAATAGCATTGAGAGTAATCTAAGCTTTTATACTTTACCTCCAGCTGAGAACATTATTGTCTAGTATTTCGGAGACCAAAGTGTTTCCTGGGAAGAGAAGATTATTGTCTAGTGTTTGTGATAATGAAAATATAAAAATTTACTTCCTCCAATCGCAGTAACATTGTCAGTATTTGAATTTTTTTAAGAAATAAACTGACACTCCACTACTGAATTTGTTTATTATTATATATTTTATTTTTTTAACTGGGAATAATGTCAACATACACCCACAAAGAAATATGGCGGAATTTGCGGAATACAACATTATTCTTATTTTAATAAACGCCAAAATGAAAAAAAAAGATATTGATGACTGTCTAGCGAAAACTTTCAGCAGAAAATTAGAGTAGTTCTTTATAATTCATGGGGGGAGAGAGGGGGGGGGTTTAATTGGAAATGTTCATAATTAGCATAAATTCTGAATCAGTCTGTGCAGAATATTGCTCATATATTTTCTCCATATCTACGGAGTTACATATATATCATCGTTCTATATATATACATAGAAGTTCGTTATTTATATATATATATATTCAGGGCCGCATTTACCATTAGGCGCATGATGCGCAAGCTGGGGGACTCACTCTCTATGGGAGCACATAGAAAAACCTTACTCCTCACAGAGAACAATAAAAAAAAAAAAAAAAAAGCATAGGACATATATACACGTCCAGCAAACCTGGATAGTTATTATTTTTAGTTATTAGTGATTATTTTTTTAAATTTTAATATTTAAGTTTAACATCTAAGTTTTGTATCAGAACAAAATGGGATGTAATATCACTTTATTTTAATTAGCATTTTATATTATAAAGTGTGTGTGTGTGTGTGTGTGTGTAGAAGAACGATCACAGACATATTTAATGCACAAATTCCCAATTTCAAATGTAACTATTAAATAAGCACTTCGTAGATTAAAATGTGATATTAACAGTATATCACAATATCATGTTCATCGCTCTGTAAATGCTGCTATATAAATCGCCCGCGATAACGATGAGCAAAAGTGCCATCTTACCACAGCTATTGTATTTACTGGCCATCTTCATCCACGTGGTGGTTGCCTGCTGCAGGGAGTTAGTTTCTGTTCGTGATATGTGCGCATTCGTTTTGTAAAAAAAATCTAACTTTGTCCTCTCGTACTTAGTATGTGCTGCTTGTATTGGTTATGTTTGCATCTGTATGTATGTATTTAGGAATTCTCCATTGTATGGAAACCGACGATACCATACAACCCACGACATTCAGCAATCGCACCGACGTTGTCTGCATATGGCAGATACCATGTTCGGTTGCATTTTCCCGCCAGTGACGGAACCCTAACAGTAGTCAAAAATATGGAGTCATGATAGCGTTTGTGTGGTGATAACAAACAGGAAATGAATACTCAACTCATTTTTACTTCATTTCTTGTATGCTTTATTTATATTCTCCTCAGTGCTGCTTGTGCTTGTTAAGTGTTATCGACTACTATTCAACCGACAACATTGCATCGTGCATGGGATATATTTAGTTCCGCCACATATGCCCTTCCAGCGCCCGTAATATTACGAAAGATACATCAGCTTCTCTAACAGGTTTCATCTGTGGTGACATCCAGCAAAAATGCTTGTTATTTGTGTTATAGCTGTTTTCTTTATATCCTACATAACTTCAGTTCCTCTGGTAAAGGAATGTTCGTTTCAAAATCGGCGGGCGCAATTATTCCATTAGCGAGAAGCTATCCTCCTCTACCCATCGGTGCGTCATTGTGACGTCTGCCTGATGTAACATCTGCTTCATCCCCCTTCCGGTGACGTCACTTCTGTTCGCGAACGAGGACGAGGCACCTAATAACGCATCAAGATGTGCACAGCAGTCGCCCATAGACTTCCATGTTAAAAAATGGACAGTTGGAAAGGAAAGAGTACCTGTTAAAAATTGGATTAATTCAAAAAATATGGATTATCTGTTCAGGCGCTTGGTTGCATTGTGACATTCCACAGGTAGGGGATTGTCGTATATATAAGGTTTCATGCTTTTTGGAATTTTGAAAAAAGATACACTCTTTGTAAATCGATACCCATTAAAGATTTAACATTAAACCATCTTCCTGTACTTCCTTCGATTCTAACTGCTGACTTACAACTCAAATAAAGACTAAGCATTGCTTAATATAATACCCAATTTACACCATATAACTGTAGCATTTTGAATAACTTCTCTCTTGGCACCTTGTCATTTGACTTCCTATTATACCAGCTTTGATTCTGTTATCTATTTCCATATTTAATTTACCATCTTCACTAAAAATCGCCTAAGTAGTTGGAATGTTTCACTTGTTCTACAGGTTCTCCATTCACAATGCAGTTGATATTTTCGATGCTTCTGCCTATTTTCATTGTCTTTGTCTTGTTATTGCTGACCTTTATACCATATATATTACAACAGTTATTCAATTTAGTCAGGGAAACTTGCAGACTTGTAATGGATTTATTTAGAAGTATAACATCATCTGCAAAGAGCTGACATTAACATCTCCAATTTTGATATCAGGTTTAATATCACTTTCTTTCATAATGTGATCCATATAGATAATGAATAACAGAGAGGTTAATGTACATTCTTGTCTAAGACCAGATTTAACATTAAACCATATTCATGTACTTCCTTCAATTCTAACTGCTGACTTATATCTCAAATAAGGACTAAGTATTGCTTGATATAATGCCCCATTGATAATATATAACTGTAGCGTATTGAATAGCTTCTCTCTCTTGGCACCTTGTCATATGCGTTTTCCAGATCTACAAAACTTAAATACAGATCTTTGTCATATTCCTATGATTTCTCAACTATCTGTCGTAAAGTGAAAATCTGATCCTGATAGTCTCTATTTGGCCTGAATCCAGCTTGTTCTTCACCAAGCTTCTCTTCCACAATCCTTATCAACCGTTTCTCAAGTATTCTTGTACATATCTTAGCAGGAACACTCAGTAATGTAATACCTCTGTAATTCTCACATTCAGTTTTATTTCCCTTTTCATATAAGGGTACTATGAGAGCTCTACTCCAATCAGTGGGAATTCGTCCCTCTGTCCAAGCCTTCTGAACTATGCAGTGCAGCCACTGTAAGACTTCTTCATCATCATCAAATTCCTGCCATGTATCCTCAAGGGGTGTACAGGATATGACAGTACTACATGAAAAAATTACATCATTACTAACTTCCTATCTACAATTTTCCTCCAAATCAGTCTGTTACTTGTCAAGACTCCAACATTATCAGATCTTATATTTCTATTGTCTCAGGCACTTTGTACCGTATCAATCCACCTATATCTTGGTCTTCCTCTGGGTCGTTTTCCTGCAAACATGGCAGAGAACACTTGTTTTGCTAATCTTTCCTTGCCCATTCTATTTAAGTGACCATACCACCTGAGATTAGCTCTGCTAATGCATTCCTGGATGCTGACAATGTCAAGTTCTTTCCTAATATCCTCATTTTTAATATGATATTGCCATTGATGCCATCTGTTCACACCTCTAATCTTTCTCAGGACTCTCATATCTGCGGTCTCTAGTCTTTGGTCAAGTGTTTTACATCAGACCCAGCTCTCAGATCCATAAGTTAAAACTGGTTTGAACACTGTCTTGTATACAACTAATTTAGTGTTCCGACTAATTTCTCTCTTATTCCATATGAATTTATTCAATTGACTTCCCACCATACCAGCTTTGCTGATTCTATTGTCTATTTCTATATTTAATTTACCATCTTCGGTAAAAATTGTGCCTAAGTAGCTGAAATGTTTTACTTGTTCCACGGGTTCTCCATTCACAACACAGTTGACATTTTCAATGATTCTGCCTATTTTCATTGTCTTTGTCTTTTTATTGCTGACCTTCATACCATATCTATTACAACAGCTATTCAATTTAGTCAGAGAATCTTGCAGACTTGTAGCGGATTTATTTAGAAGTATAACATCATCCGCATAAAGCAAAGAGCTGACATTAACATCTCCAATTTTGATATCAGGTTTAATACCACTTTCCTTCATAATGTGATCCATATAGATAATGAATAACAGAGGGGATAATGTACATCCTTGTCTCACACCAGATTTAACATTAAACCATCTTCCTGTACTTCCTTCAATTCTAACTGCTGACTTACAACTCAAATAAAGACTAAGTATTGCTTGATATAATGCCCCATTGACACCATATAACTGCAGCGTATTGAATAGCTTCTCTCTTGGCACCTTGTCATATGCCTTTTCCAAATCGACAAAACTTAAATACAGATCTTTGTTATATTCCCATGCTTTGTCGACTATTTGTCGTAAAGTGAAGATCTGATCCTGACAGCCTCTATTTGGCCTGAATCCAGCTTGTTCTTCACAAAGCTTTTCATCCACAATTCTTCTCAACCGTTTCTCAAGTATACTTGCATAGATCTTGCCAGGAACACTCAGTAGGGAAATACCTCTGTAACTCTCACATTCAGTTTTATTTCCCTTTTTATATATGGGTACTATGAGAGCTCTACTCCAATCATCGGGAATTCGTCCCTCTGTCCAGGCTTTCTGAACTATGCAGTGCAGCCACTGTAAGACTTTTATACCACCATACTTCAGCATTTCTAGTCGAATATCATCTACTCCTGCTGCCTTTCCACATTTCAAGCCTTTGATGGCTTTTTCTACTTCAAGTATGGATATGTATTCCTGACTGCATGCCTGGTCAGTGTTTTTTAACACTGTGCTGTCATCACTGCTTGTTTCATTTAACAGTTTTTCAAAGTAATTACTCCATACTTCAAGGATATCTTTTTCTCCTGTTTTCATGTCACCTTTATCACCTCTAACTCCTTTTACAGCACTCTTTCCTCCATTCCTAAGCTTCTTCAACAACCTCAAGAATATTTTGTCAACTTCTTGATATTTATTTTCTATATTCTTGCCAAAGTCCTCCCATGACTTTTGTTTAGCTAGTTTTACACTCTGTTTAGCTTTCTTACATTTGTCTCTGTATTCTGTAAGAGTAAAAGCTGACTTATTTGCCAGGAACTTTTGATATGCTTTCTTCTTTTCCTTCACTGCCTCTTTAACTTCCTGTGTCCACCAGGGAGTTCTGATTTTTTTTATCCTTGCACACAACCTCGCCACAAGAATCAATCAATGTTTTCATCAGAGTTTGCCACAGAATCTCCAAGGTTTGATTCCTGTTCTCAAACTCTTTCATTTTCTTTTCAATAATCTTTCCGTATTTTAGTCTACAGTTAACATCTGAGAGTTGCTCAACTTTTATTCGCTTTAAAACTTTCTTACATGTTATTCTTTTCAATATGAAATTCAATTTTATCCTGCTCAAGACTAAATAGTGATCACTTCCAATTTCAAATCCTCTGTACACTCTGGTGTCCTGCACCAGGGAGAAAACATCACTATCAACAATAACATAGTCAATGAGACTTTTCTTATTCCTAGCCTCTTCTCTCCATGTGAATTTGTGCACATTTTTATGTTGGAACATGGTGTTAGTAATAACCAGTCCATGTCCTGAGCAGAAATCCAACAGATATTTGCCATTATTATTAGCTTTGCTCTTTTCTCCAAATTTTCCCAAAATATTTTTGTATGTCTCACAATCATTTCCTACTCTGCTATTTAGATCCCCAACAAGGACCAACTTTTCATTTTTCATTGTGTCAGTTGCTTTTTCTAAAGCCTCAAAAAATTCCTCCACTTCTACCTTAGTAGAACCTTCTGTGTGACCATAGGCACAAATAAGTCTCATTGTCCAGTTCCCCATTCTCATATTTGCCCACATTACTCTACTTGAGACTGACTGCCATTCAAGAAGATTAGCCTCGTATTTTGTGTTGAATACTATGGCTACTCCTTCTTTTCCTTGATTGTCATTGCCAGAATATAACATTTTGTATTTATTGCTCAGAAAGATCTCACCAGTTTTGGTCTTTTTTGTTTCAGTCACCCCTATTATGTCGATCTGGTACTTATCTAATTCCTCAGCTAGCTCCATTTCTTTGCCATTCAGCCTTCTTACGTTAATAGTACCGATCTTTAACCTTGTTTAACCGGGCGACGCCCCAGCAGGCATGAAATTTTGTCATGTTGTACCATCATTTTTTATTTTGGTTTAACCAATAAGAATACAATTTGGTCGGCTTAATCCCAAATTGCCAGCCCATCCTCGTTCGTTCAGTATCAAAGTAGATACCCAACAGGGTGCACCACGAGAAGGTGAGGATTGGACATTAGGTCAGAAGCCCTGGTCGGTTCTCCGCATTCCTTTAAAGGCTATGTGGAGGTCTCCTCTCAGTTATACAGCTTTGACCCTTAAGCACCCCACCATAAGACTTTTATACCTCAATACTTGAGCATTTCTGGTTGAATATCATCTACTCCTCCTGCCTTTCCACATTTCAGGATTTTGATGGCTTTTTCTACTTCAAGTATGGAACTGTATTCCTGACTGCATGCCTGGTCAGTGTTTTTTTACCACCGTGCTGTCATCACTGCTTGTTTCATTTAGCAATTTTTCGAAGTAATTCGTCCATATTTCAAGGATATCTTTTTCTCCTATTTTCATGTCACCTTCATCATCTCTAATTCCTTTTACAGCACTCTTTCCTCCATTTCTAATCTGCTTCAACAACCTCCAGAATATCTTGCCACCTTCTAGATATTTATTTTCTACGTTCTTGGCAAAGTCCTCCTATGACTTTTGTTTAGCCAGTTTTACACAGTGTTTAGCTTGCATACATTTGTCTCTATAATCTCTATGAGCACAAGCTGACATATTTGCCAGAAACCTTTGATATGCTTTCTTCTTTTCCTTCACTACCTCTTTAACTCCCTGTGTCCACTATGGAGTTCTAATTTTTCTATCCTTACAGACAACCTCACCACATGCCTCTCCGGTTGAATCAATCAAGGTTTTCTTCAGGGCTTGCCGCTGAATCTCCAAGATTTGGTTCCTGTTCTTAAACTTTTTCATTTTTTCTTAAATAATATTTGTGTATTCTAGTCTACAGTTCACATCTGAGAGCTGCTCAACTTTAATTCGCTTTAAAACTTTCTTACATGTTCTTCTTTTCAATATGAAATTCAATTTTTATCCTGCTCAAGACTAATGGTGATCACTTCCAATTTCAAGTCCTCTGTACATGCTGGTGTCCTGCACTAGTGGGAAAACATCCTGTCAATAATAACATAGTCAATGAGACTTCTTATACCTCGCCTCTTTTCTCCATGTGAATTTGTGCAATTTTTATGTTGGAACATGGTGTTAATAATAACCAGTCCATGTCCTGAGCAGAAATCAAACAAGTATTTGCCATTATTATTAGCTTTGCTCTTTACACCAAATTTTCTCAAAATATTTTTGTATGCCTGACAATCATTTCCTATTCTGCTAGTTAGATCCCCAACAAGTACCAACTTTTTCTTTTTCATTGTATCAGTTGCTTTCTCTAAAGCCTCAAAAAATTCCTCCACTTCTACCTTAGAAGAACTTTCTGTGGGACCATAGGCACAAATAAGTCTCATTGTCCAGTCCCCCCCATTCTGATATTTGCCCACATCATTCTACTTGAGACTGCCTGCTATTCAAGAAGATTAGCCTCGTATTTAGTGTTGAATACTATGGCTACCTCTTCTTTTCGTTGATTGTCATTGCCTGAAATATAACATTTTGTATTTATTGCTCAGAAAGATCTCACCAGTTTTTGCATTTTTTTTTTCAGTCACCCCTATTATGTCGATCTGGCACTTATCTAATTCCTCAGCTAGCTCCATTTAATTGCCATTCAGGCTTCTTATGTTGATAGTACTGATCTTGAACTCTGGTGATGTTGAGTTGGGGTGTATTTTAAGATTTGTTCCAATAGCTGACTTTTCACTGATCGCCTTGGTTCCCTGGCAAAAACAACAGGGGCCTTGTTTAACTGGGTGACACCCCAGCCGGCATGAAATTCTGTTATGTTGTATCATCATTTGAAATTTTTGTTTAAGCCAATAAGAATACAATTTGGTCAGCTAAATTCTAAATTGCCAACCCATCCTCGTCCATTCAGCATCCAGGTAGATACCTAACAGGGTGCACCACGAGAAGGTAGGGATTGGACATTAGGTCAGAAGCCCTCGGTTCTCCGCATTCCTTTGAAGGCTATGTGGAGGTCTCCTCTCAGTTATATATCTTTGATCCTTAAGCACCCCTGCAAAAATACTTTAGACCCAAAATCTCCTAAATTTCCAGGGTACAACAGTAAAAATGGTGGTACTGCAGATAGTACACAGACCCAAAGAGGTTTACCAGTAAATGGTGCATTATCCAACTGCCACATACTCTGCCAAGATATGCATAGGGGGAGAGTGAGTAGTGATGAGGAGCCACTATTGAGGCCATGTTATGGCTAGAAGACTGGTGTTTCAACTGTATATGATATCATATCCAAGAGTATCTATACCTTCTCACTGATGGTCTCTATTCTATCCTCCTTTCATCTGATTTTGAATCATAAATGAAACATGCAACAATGTCACTGCAACCAAGATAAATCTCCCTCAAAAAGTAATCTCTACAAAAAAGTGAAATCCACAATATACAAAACATGCCGAGAAAAACTTCACATCTACTTTACCAACATAAATGACATACACCATCACTTACAAGAATTCAGACCTAATCTTAACAAAAATCCATGCAATAACAATGGCCAGTTCACCTTCAATGTCCAAATTAATATGTTTCACCATAAGGATAGCAGCTATGCCTTTATGAGATCTGACACTGTTTCCCAGAGAATATCTAGTATGTCTACTTTAGAATCCTCTGCTTCATCTCACTTAAGAGTTCTCTCCCCCCATTCAGTAACGTGCACCTGCTGTATTTACTGCTCTCCAAATTCTGAAAATCACTCTACCTTCTGCAATCCAGCTATCTAAACAGAAGTCATCTTCATAGGTGACCTTAATATCCCCAATGCCAACTAGATCTCCTTTTCCAAAGGAGATCTAGTTGGCATTTTTTCTCCTTTTCCAGCTTGAATACAAAGTTTTTGTTATGAGCAATAACCTAATGCAAATCATATATCTACTTAATTGAATTCCCAATAACCTTCTCCACTTTCTGATACTAAATCTTTTTTTAACCAGTTCTCCTTCTCAATATACATAGAACTTATCTTTCCTCTAGGTAACACAGATCACAATCTTGTGTAAGTTTCCTTTCTCAAAGAAAGAATACTCATCAAATATCCAACCTTAAACCACTCACACCTTTGTATCCTTTAGCATTACAAGGGCACTAATAGGATGCCCTTGAGAACTTTTCATTTCAATGCCCAAGTTACAGAAATTAGCCTCACCAGTATGAAGCCATTCATTTCCCATTCTATCAAACACCAAGATTCTCATAACAAGAATCTTCATACTCAACATATGCTGTAGCATGCAATAAATGCAACACACCATCCGAAAATCTGATTTTATAAATGCAATAGCAAAAAACCTACCTCCTTGTACAAACAAAAGCTGTGCTTTCTCTTCGGCCATTGCAAAAGCTACTGGATGCAACTTCTGCCTTGTGTTTTCACCTCTCTCTTTCTCTCTCTCTTTCATTCAAATGCTAAAACCATTAAAGCACCTGAAGAAAATACTGATTTCCTGACATTATTCTCCTCCTCCCACTCTTACACTTAGATAACCAAAATGCAAATCGTCCCCACCCCCACCATATCAGAAACTGAGCATCATATCCCTCCCATCATTTTCCAGTAAAAAGACAAAATATACACTGCTTGGAAAGACGTCAATGGACACCATAGTGTGAAGAACAAACAGCCATGATGCCCACCTTAATAAGATGTAGGACCTCCTTTCACTGCGATGACAGCAGCAATCCTACTGAGCATACTTTTAACAAGTGTACAATAGCAATCAATGGGAATTTTGGACCATTCTTCCTGCACATGTAATGAGGTCCTGGATTGTTGTGGGATGGATGTCAATTGACCTTACCTAACTCTCCAGTTCATCCCACAGATGTTCAATCGGGTTGAGATCATGGCTCTGTGGTGGCCAATCAAGCGTGATGACATTCCTGTCCACAAACCATGCAGCAACAGCCTTATAACATGGTGCATTGTCTTGCTGAAAGAAAGAATGGTCAGTTTTGTAGAACCACCACAAAGTAGAAAGCATTACATTGTCCACAAACAGGAGGTCAGAGGCCAAACCAGGAAATACAGGACCATACCATCACACTGCCACCTCCAAATTTCATAGCTTAGGTTACGCACTTGTTCACTGGACATCTGTGACACCTACACCCATCCATCTGCTCGGAAGAGGATCTAATGTGATTCGTTGCTCCATAAACACAGGTTTCCAAACTTTCACATCCCACTGTACATGCTCTGTACCACTGAAGATGATGATTCATATTGGTTCGGGTAACATGGGACTTGTATACTGCAGGTCCTACCATGGAAACCCATATTGTGGGACACAGTTCTGAATGATTTTGTGCAGATTTGTGTCCAATCGATGTCCAGAACTCTGCATTTAATGTGTCGGCTGATAAATGACAGTTTTTACACATTATCCTTCATAGCACTTTACAGTCACATTCAGTGAGAGTGGTGGGTCATCCACTGCGGGTAGCACTAACAGTTGACTTTGTGTGCTTCCATCTCAGAATGGTATCACTGATTGTTGACCTGGGATGGCCCAAATTGTCAACAATTTGCTGAACAGATAGGCCTGCAAAAATAGCTTCCTATCAGAATACCACTTTCAAAATCTGTCAGTTTACCCAGACAAAGTCGCACTGACTTGGAAGCATTATATTCCTCCAATTTACACCAACTATAAGCACATTGGAAAGGCTTAGATGTTGGTTATATATGCTTACTAAACAGCTTAAGGAAATTACAACGTACAATAGAATATACATTAAAATAAATTTTAATACACTTCCAATATTTTGGCAACGTCACATTGCCATTTTCTCAGGAACTTAGAAACAAGACACGTGCACGCAAGCACGATACACAGTAAATGAGGATGAAGCAGGAAGCTATTCTTTCTCCTAAAAGTCCTGATGGTGCCCCCTAGAGGGCAATGTAGGTATTCTTGGCCATTTGGGCTGAAGGTCTTCTGATGTAGGTTTCCCAAATTTGGGGCAGTCTCATGCAACCCAATTTGTTGAGGTTTGCATTGTTCCTTAGGGCTGAGGATGATTCCATGAATAGCCTTTCATATTTGAATTTACAACGGTGTATTATCGTAGCTTTCTTTCATCGTATTCTATGGCAGATATCCAGAGCATGGTCTCCAAGACCAGAGCGGCTATATTGGTGAAACCGGATGTTGTCCTTGTGTGCGTGCACGTGTCTTTTTCCTAAGTTCCTGTGAAAATGGCAATGTGACGCCGAAATATTGGAAGTGTATTAAAATTTATTTTAATGTATATTCTATTATACGTTGTAATTTCCTTAAGCTATTTAGTAAGAATGTATAACCAATGTCTAAGCCTTTCCACGAGATTTACGATAATCCACGGAGATTCCATCACACGTAAGGCCCGCCATTAAAATTGAAGTTGAAGCTTCTGAATCATCTCTCTTTCCTAAAACACTGCCAGGATAACCAGGTAATCCCTAACTATGTTAAATTCAAGCACCGGTTCTTTTCGCAAAAGGTTCTCCGAATTTATAACCACACCAGCCAAGCTTTGCTCAGGGAACAAATTGCCACTACTTGCCATTCCCTGAATGACGCTAGCTTAGCTATCCAGGCACTCGACGAATAGCTTTCCAGCACCTTAAACCACGAGATTTGGTCTATTTTATACGACATCTCGTGCACTGCTGCGGATAAAGAACTTAAAAAAGTACGAGAATGACACATCAAGAAATTTGAGAATTTAAAAAAGAACTCGCCCTCCAAACCACAACTTCCTAATGACACGGTAGTTAACCTTTCGTTAATTAGTTTGAAACCTGAAGCACTCGATGCTCTCTCACGTGGCAACAACTTCGGCATTGTGCCCAGAAGAATACCTGCTGAAGACATTATGATACAAATTGAATGCGAGATTCGACACCTTCCAAACCACATCACCAACGATATTAGATTGGATGTGGCTTGTGTTCTGACCAAAGCAAAACCACCAAAAACCAACATGCCCAATAAGGAATTCAAAGCTCTGCAAGAATTAAAGAAAAACAAGGAAATAATAATCACCAAAGCAGATAAAGGGAACACCACAGTATTGCTTAACAAAACGGATTACACAGTTAATCTTAATGCTCTATTGTTAGATCAGACTACTTACCTCCCTATCGAGTACAATCCCACCAACTCACAAATTAGAAAACTCCACAGGCTCCTTAAGAAGGTCACTTCTTGGCCTGTAGAAGTCACTAACAAATTAAAACCGTTTAACTCCACCCCCCCCCCATATATATATGGACTCCCAAAAATAGATAAAGAAAATGTGCCATTACGTCCCATAGTGGATGGCATTGATTCCCCCACATATAAATTAGCTAAACATTTGGCCAAAGCTCTCATACACACTATACTGGCAACACACCTTCACACATAAAAAACTCAACCCACTTCAAAGCCAGCATAGAAAACCTTACACTCCAACACACTGACTTAATGGTCAGTTTTGATGTCTCCTCCTTATTCACAAATGTCCCACTCAAAGAATTCTTAAAGCTAATCCAAGCTAAATTTCCTCTGATATCACAACCCTATTTCAGTTCACAATGACCTCAGGCTATTTTGTTTGGCAAGGAAAATTCTACAAACAAATAGAGGGGACAGCCATGGGTTCACCACTCTCCCCACCCTTGGCCAACTTTTTTATGGAGACTTCTGAAGAGAAAGTCTTAAACTCTTCCCCACAAAAACCAACCATATGGCTTCGCTATGTTGATTATGCATTCGATATTTGGCCACATGGCTCTGATGCACTCCTCTCCTTCTTAACACACCTAAACAACCAACACCCCAGAATCAAGTTCACCCTGGAAGAAGAAAAAAACAATTGCCTTCCCTTCTTAGACAAACTAGTCACCTGCCAGCCTGATGGAACCTTGGTTTTCTCAGTTTATAAAAAACCCATCCACAAAGGCAGTATATCTACCAACAATTCCCCCCACACACACAACAATATGGGATCATTAAGACACTACACAACAGGGCTAAACTTATCTGTTCAAATGACAATGTCCTAACCACAGAACTAAACCACATTCTCAACACTTTCTCAGCCAATAGCTACCCCCCCAAAAAAAATCCAAAAAATATTGAAACCAATAAACCACAACCCCCCCCCCTTTTAGGATTTTTGTAAAAAATTACAAAAATCCTAAAAAAAACATGACTTGAATTTTTGTTACAGACCATATAGAAAATTGGCATCCCTTATCCACTCCACTAAAGATCAACCTCCTCCCCTAGACCTACCTGGTGTATAC